>NC_043706.1:6928638-7016214 GCF_006229205.1 Suricata suricatta | reverse complement strand
CAAGGGCTTCGCGCGCCGACCGACGGACGCAACGCCCCCGCGCCCTTGAGAAGGTTCTAGCGCGAAGAGTGCATTATCTCCGGTACCCCACGGTGGGCACCGCGGTTTCTAGAATGACAGAGCCGATAGCTCAGATAGCCGGGTGGCCCGGGGCCCATTGTGTCTAGGGCACCTGGGCCCCGAAGGTTGCACGGGTCACACGGGTCACGGTGTGTGCCCCGGGGGGCCTGGGAAGGGTGACATGGGGCAGTGTGGTGAGAACGCAGTGACGCAGTGAGCGCGTGTTGGGGGAAACCGGTAACAGGCTAGTGCAAACGCCAAGTATCCACGTGGGTCCTGATCTCAGCACAGCAAACTCTGCCCTGGGCAGGAGCCTTTGACGGGTGGCAGCATCCAGGGCTTCCCTCCTACTTTGATTTCCTTGGAGGCTTACACTGGGGCCTGCTCCTGGACTCCAGAGCCGGGTGGAGGTCAGGCAGAGGGGTGGAGTCGGCAGTAGTGTTAGGGTGTCCTGAGTTCACATCTTCTGGAATCCAGTGTTCTGAACAGGTCGTATTCTTGGGGAGGGGGTGGTGTGCACAAAATGGTAATAGCATCATGACCATGTCCAACCCGCCATACCAGAGGGGCATTGCATGTTGGACGTGGCCTTCGCCCTTTGAGTGATTCTTGCCTATTGTGAAAGATAAGACCTCATGGTTACAGTACATACGTCAAATGCTCCCAGAATCTTCCCCCAATAGAGGAAAAGTGGGCTGGTTGTGATTAAGAATTAGGTAATGGTCTGCTCCTATCAAATAGGCTTCCTGGGGGCTACAGACTAAAAAAAGCCTGATCTCAGCTGAGAGATTATTTGAAGAAGAGGCATTTCTCCAGATACAAGACTATTCTAAATGGATACTTCTAGGAGTTTCCGTGTGACCGCACATGTTATAAAACTTTCTACTCTTTTTTTTTTTTTTTTGAGTTCTGCTAGCTAGCTGTGAGCTGGTGCTTTGAAATCCTCCAGAATAGTACTCTTGGCTATAATGACAAAGACCTTTCAACATCAATCATGTATTTAACTACACAGATATTTCTTCCCAGTGTAACCAACAATGACCAGTGGAGAATTAGAACCATGAACCTGTAAAACTCAGGTTTGCTTCTGGTTTGCTGGGCCGGATCAGCTATTTTCCTCTGGGTGGTGGAGACCCACTTTGGGCAAAGTTACCTGCTCTCAACAAGGCAAAACAAATACGATGCACTCTGAAATTCTAAACAAGTTCTTTTTAGGTTTTCTGTCAAGCCTTTTTCTTAGAACATTTTTTAGGACGTTCTGCTACAAAGACGAATCTGATACATTTCTCCACTTCGTAGGGAAAGCACTAAAAGCTGCAGTTTAGGGGCAGCAGAAGGTAACAGGACATCGCGGGCAGCTGCGGAGCCCCTTGTAGGAAGGAACGCGGTGGTTCTGTAAGCAGAGGTCTTACTAGGCACCCGTGGCCTTTCTTCCCGGTCCCCTCTGTGCTTCACAGATCATGTAGCAAAGTTGCACAGATCATGTAGCAAAGTTGGAAAGGAGGAAAAAGTCTGGTTAGACAATATATCCAGAAAGGGCACTTAGGTATGCCATCCCCTCTGTCTGAAGCCACAACCAAACCTAACGACCAATAGCTGAGGGTGAGTGTGATAGTGGCCAAATGGGCCAAACCGGTGTCAGCCAAACCTCAAAGATCATCGTCTGGTAGTTGAATCACGGCAAGCCAACAGGTGCATGAGAGGGTACGTATGATTAGGACGGAGCATTTGAGGGGTAGAACAAATAACCAAAAACCTATCCAACTGAAACAACATGTAAGGAAATGGAGGCAAGAACATGTAGTAGAGAAGGATCCAGATTTGCAACGGGCAAAAGCACAGAGCATCATTCTCCTCCGGCCACCCTCGTGAGGCTGCGCAGGGCCAGCACAGAAGACGTTTATCTTTGAGGACTTTAAAATATAGTTTCAGAGATAAGTCACCGGAGACTTCATTACAGACAAAAGCAAGCTAGTCTTCAAATTTAATCCTCTGTTCTTTGCATCAACACAAAGGAATTCCAGGAGAAACCAGCAGGAGTGTGGTTATTAGGACAGGCTTCTGGGAGGGATGGTGGGGGGTGCAGCAGAAAGAATTCTGGCAACCCTCACTCGCTTACCAGCCTGGTAAGGTGTTTAAAGTAATACTGAAAATTTCTCTCAAGATTGTGTTCTTTTTAAAAATTTTTAATGTTTACTTATTTTTGAGAGCGAGAGGGAGAGAGAGAGGAGGGGCAGAGAGCTAGGGAGACACAATCTGAAACAGTCCCCAGGCTCCCAGCTATGGTCACAGGGCCCGATGTGGGGCTCAAATCCACAGACCCCGAGATGGTGAACTGAGCCAAATCGGACACAACCAACTGAGTCACCCAGGCGCCCCTCTCAGGGTTGTTTTACATGAGATTATGGGTATGACAGTCCAGACAGTGGCTGTGAGGGGCCATGATCTACTGACAAGGTGTGATGGAGAGTTTCATTATGGATAGGATTAGGCGATTATTATTATGCTATTATTATTGTTGAGACTAAATGAAAATAAAGATCGATCAAAAGGAGTAGATTCGTGAATAAGGGCGTTGAAGAGTGAAGAGAAGCCTCTGCCCGCTGGGGTTCATACACCACGTGCAACCTCTTACCCAGCACAACTTCTGCACGAGACAGCCGAAGAGGTCTTGTTACGTGGAAATCCTCATTTTAAAACCAGTGTTCTTCAGCTGAACTTAATCACCTAACGGTAGCTTACTCCAGAAGTGGGGGGATGGGAGGAAGCTTCTGGAAAAGTGAAATGCATTTAAAGAGTCAAACAGGGACCACGCTCACAGGTACTGCATCCCTTGCATACTTGCCTTTGCAGTGATGTGGTCAAGGGGCAAGATCTTAGTCTCTGACCCTTGAAACCAACTTGTTTTTAAGTTAGTGTGTTGGGGGGCACCTGCTGACTCAGTTAAGCTTCTGCCACTTGATTTTGTTTTTGCTTTTTAATTTTTGCTTTTTATTTTTGAGAGAGAGAGAGAAACAGCGTGAGCAGGGGAGGGTCAGAGAGAGATGGAGACACAGAATTCGAAGACAGGCGCCAGGCTCTGAGCTGTCAGCACAGAGCCTAACACGGGGCTTGAACCCATGAACCGTGAGGTCATGACCTGAGCCGAAGTTGGATGCTTGACCGACTGAGCCCCCCAGGTGCCCCTGACTCCTGGTTTTGGCTCAGGTCATGATCTTATGCTTCCTGACTCTGAGGTCCACATGGGGCTCTGTGCTGACAGCAAGGAGCCTGCTTGGGATTCTCTTTCTCCCTCTCTGCCCCTCCCCTGCTCTCTCTCTTTCACTCTCTGTCTCAAAATAAAAAATAAACCTAAAATAAGTTATTGTCTTTTTTGCTCGAAATGGAGACAGTAGGGAGGTGGTGTTCGTGGCGACCTGGTTAGGTGTAGACGGGCTTGTTCTACAAAATACTCCTGAGCAACTACAATGATCAGCTTTCAGGAGCTAGATCTCCGTGAGTTCAGCTGTTTCTAGTAGGTCAGCATGTTTTAAAAATCAAATGTACTAGGAACACCTGCTTGTCCAAAGGACCTCAGGTCAGCCGAGACATACCTGTTGAAACACCTTAGAGTCTAAAACGTGTAACACTTTTCAGTTTCCTTCTTGGGAAACTCAGGATAGGCTTTAAAAAGCTACTTGGCAGCATCTATGAAACACAGGCAGTAAAACAACATAATTGTGTGAGAGAGACAATGGATACTTAATTGATGTTTTCTTGTTTAATTAGTTTAAAATTCAATTAGTCCGATGTAAACTATGATATAAAATAAATGCAGTTGTTTTCTGAGCACTTTCATCTTCGTTAGAAACATTAGCTGCCTCTGGGTTTATAGAGCAGAAGGGTTTATACATGGTTGGTATGTGGAGTTAAGGCTTTTCTTTTCAGAATGTCCTGGTAGACACAGTCATACAGAAGAGAAATCACCTCCCCATAATGGGTAGAAAAATCCCCGCTCTGTCCATTTTAAAAGCCACAGGAAGTGCCCTGCTTCTTAATTTCGTCACCTCTACATTTTATCAGTGTCTGCTTAGGACTTAAAGCCTCGCAGCCTTCTGGAATCCAAGAGCTGCTGGAGGGGGGAATAAGCTGTATCAGTGGGGATGGATGTCCCAGAGATAAAGAATAATTTAAGGAATGTTTCCAAGGAGCTGTATCATTATCAGTTTGAATAGTGACTCAAATCTGTACCTACCCTTGATGATGAGGTTTGGAGGGGGAAAGGGGGACAGAGGGTGCAGGTTTTCCAAGTGGGGTAGGTGCGTTGGCAGTTTGGATTGCGTGGCCAACACAAACGTTAGGCAAAACTGCCATTTTCCTGGTCATGAACAGAACATCGCCACTCTAAAATTAATACAAGTGGCAGTTATGGATAAATACTGTTCATTATACTGATTTCTTTAAAAGTTTTTTAAAATGTTTATTTATTTCTGAGAGACTGAGAGAGACAGAGCATGAGCGGGGGAGGGACAGAGAGAAAGGAAGACAGAATCTGAAGCAGGCAGTCAGCATGGAGCCGGACACGGGGCTGGAACTCACAGAGTGTGAGATCATGCCCTGAGCCAAAGTCGGACACTCAACAGACTGAGCCACCCAGAAGCCCCTCATTATGCTGATTTTTTAGTGGCGTAAAGATTTTACAAACTACTCTCTGGGGGAAAAAAGACATTAAAATGTTTCAATAATATGGATATTTTTCTAATTTGAATCTTGCATGATAATATTCAAACTCTGTCACATGAAAATGCATGAGTTACTCTTTTATCTTTATAATTAGCAAAGTTTAAACAAGTAAGTTATCAATGCTGGTGAGTATCCAATAATTGGGGATTAGATGCATATAACAGGGTCTATTTACATAATTGCATAATTAGATAACCATATTCTGTGTCTTTTTTAAAGTACAATTTAGTGACTTCAAGAATGCTTAAAATATGAAGTTCAGTGAAAAAAGAGAACAAAATATATAATGTATATTTGAAACCTAGTTCCTTGAATCTAAAATGTGGATGGGGCGCCTGGATGGCTCAGCCAGTTAAGGGTCCAACTCTTGATTTTGGCTCAGGTCCTGATCTCACTGTTTATGAGTTTGAGCCCCACATCGGACTCCACGCTGACAGCCCGGAGCCTGCTGGGACTCTGTCCCTCACTCTCTCTCGCTCTGCTCCTCCCCTGCATGCACTCACTCTCTCAAAATAAATAAATAAATTAAATGTAGATAATCTTAGGACCCATTTGAGAGAAGGGCTCTTTGAAATGAACAAAACAACATGTGTCAAAAACATATCGTGTCTATTAAATGTTCAATTACTATTAGTCATTACTATGAAAAGAGTGAGTGCTATATTGTGTTAAAGTGCAAATCTTTTTATTTTTGCGTTATGTGATGCTTTTTGGGGGAGCTACTATTGTGTATTTCCCCCCACAAATTGTTTCTGTCTCTAAATTTAGCTTGACACCTTGCCAGTGTTCCTTTCATTGTAATTATATATTTCTTCTTATGTTTTGGAGGGGAGGTGTTCTTCATGCAATAAAAACACAGTTTTGAAAGATCTGAGATCAGCAAAGTCATGTCTGTAAGCAAATGTAGATGTGGGCTTTGTGATTTCACTTCTACAATTTCCATTATATTAAGGTGTCCTAAAAATGGTTAAAACAACCAAAGCTTTCAGGAAGCCTGGTTAAAGCTTTTATGATATAATCTCAGTCTTTGCCTCAATTATCTCTTAACTCTTTTTTCCAAAGGTCTCTTAGCTTTCAAAATAATTAGCAAAATACTAAACTTGGAGAATAAATAATGTATACTGTTTCTATTTAAGGAAATCATCAACAATGCGCATGACAATAAAAGGGAGTTTATATTTATTTTTATGTTTTTTTTAAGAAAGTTTATTTGTTTCTTTTGAGACAGAGCAAACAAGGGAGGAAGGGGCAGAGAGAGGAGGAGAGAGAGAATCCCAAGCAGGTTCCACACCGTTAGCCCAGAGCCCAATGTGGAGCTCCAACTCACAAGCCGTGAGATTATGAGCCTAAATTAAAGAATCAGACACTTAACTGACTCAGCCACCCAGGTGACTCAGGGAGGGCGTTTTTAAACCAAGATGTCTCATTTTGAATTCATGAAAATGATATTTGAAGATGAACAATAATTTTGATTGAGTTTTTCACATTTCATTATTACAAAATGCCTTACATTTTCTTTTAATTTTGGATTATAGATATCTGTATTATAGATATCAATACCAATTGAGTTGCTATTTATCTTTCTCCCCACAGGATTATTGGAGGTGAATGGCTTTGTCTTTTTTAAACATTGCAAACGAAATATTTTGCCTCCAGAACAATTTGGGTTTTTCTAAATGAGGAAACGTGTCTATTATTTGTTGAAACATATCAGCTCTCTAGGGAGTTTAGAGGTTTCACATAAATTCAAAAGCTCATAGAACATAGAATAGCGATCAAGTAACAGAAAATCAGAGCATAGAAATTCAACATAGCATTCGAGGTCAGTGAAATTTCCAACAAGCATTGCTTCCGTCTTTCAGAGAGTTTGTTCATTGTTTAGAAGCAGTTGGTGAGGAAAACACTGAAATGCTCAGAAAAATGTCCCATGTAACCCAAATGATGAGCCTTTGAACAAATGGTGTTATCCCTGTTCTCTTTGGTCACTCTTCATGGGTGGGACAAATTTCTTCTTAGACAAAATATAGCACCTTGGAAACTTGTTAAATTGAAACACTTAAATAAGACACTTAGGATATAGTCTTATCAGCTTTGCTCTTCAAAATCAGATATAACAAAAGCCCATACTCTATTCCTGCTTGTCAAAGAATAACTATAATGAGAATATATTCATAAGTAAAATTATGAAAGAGCTGCTAATGTTTATCATTTATTGAGCACTTACATGCCACACATTGAAAAAAGCATTTTATATCTATTTTCTCAATTCTTAACACCCTTTGCTCTACTACACTGCCTGAGTCCAGCTCCAGCAGGCCCAGGGCTCCCTGAAGGATGGAGAGTGTCTGGGAGAGAGGGATGAGAGAACCATGAGATTCCTTCTGCTCACCAGGCAGGCATCTCTGCCCTGACCAGAGTCAGCTTTATTTATTGAAAGAATGTATGGGATACAAAACATAAGTGGCAATTGCCTTAGACAATGATTTCTGATGACAAATTCTTTGGCATGTCAAAGTTTCCCAGAACACAGATTGGTAGAAGACTCATGCATAATCTTTACCAATAGTGATTGAAGCAGGTGACTAGATGCTTATCACTTGGGGAAGGAAGGGATCTTTAGCATTCAAATACAAGGCAGTGTTTTTAGCAGAGCAAAGGCAGAAGTTAGTTCTTTTGTGAGCAGGGGTCCAGAGCCTGTTTTCCAGGGGAAGATAAACAGGTTTTCTCAGGAATTGTATATTTGCTCCTATAATCACAAAAGAAGAAACTCCTATCACAAGTTTTTTCATAAGGTACAATTCACATATTTTTAGCATAAGAAGGCAAGTCACTCCTGATATCAGTCAGTCAGGTGCTTGGGGATCGGTGCTCAAGCAGGAATTGAGTGGGGGTTGAGTGGGTGTAGATGCCGGGCACCATCTGATGGTGGGAGGCCTTGCAAACCTGCCTTACCTCAGAAATGGCTCCCAGCACTACACTGCCTTTTTTTTTTTCTTTTTCTTTTTTTCCTTTGCCTGGCTACCTATTCATCATGAGAACAATCCTTCAAAAAAAAAAAATCAATGAGAAAAGTGAAGAGTGAGGAATGAAGCAGATACTAAGAAAGCAGAAATGTCAGAAACAGCGAGTTACTAGAAGGATTACAAAAATGAAATGGGGAAAACTAGCAGTTCTTAGAGCGGTTATAGTGCCCAAGGTTTTCCTGATTGCAATTTGAGTTCCGTTTACACGCATCCTTACATTAAAAAGAGTGAGTCAGTGGTGCCTGGCTGGCTCAGTCAAAGCACATGTGACCCTTGATCTCAAGGTCATGAGTTTGAATTCCACGTTGGGTGTACAGATTACTGAAATAAACCATTTAAAAAAAATAATGACTCTATTGTGTATCTACCTGCATTTGGAGAGGGAGAAATGAAGGTGCAGATTTAATCCTAAGAATGAGTGAGCATCTGTTGTTAGAATAATAAATGAGTAGAACATAACTATGTAATCATCTCTGGCAAATATGTTAAAGGTAAATAATTTTTTAAAAGTTTATTTATTTTGAAAGAGAGAGCACAGGAGGGGCAGAGAGAGAGAGAGAGAGAATCTCAAGCAGGCTCTGCACTGTCAGTACAGAGCCCAATGGGGGCCTGAATTCACAAACTGTGAGATCATGACCTTCACTGAAAACTTAGTTGGACACTTAGTTGGACACTTGTCTGACTGAGCCACCCAGGTGCCCCTAAAGGTAAAATGATGCTAACTGCACATCATGTAATGTTAGTATGGACATGGTGTATCTCCAGTATAAAATATTACAGATAAAATGCCTCCTTCTCTTTAAAATAGCCAGCCTTTGGGGGCACCTGGGTGGCTCAGTCAGTTGAGCCTCTGACTCTTGATTTCAGCCCAGGTCATGATCTCCGGGGCATGGGATTGAGGTCCACCTTAGGCTCTATGCTGAGATGAAGCCTGCTTGGGATTCTCTCTCTGTCTCTCTGTCTCTCTCCATCACTTTAAAAAAATGGCCAGCCTTTCTCCTTTTCACTCAGAATATTTATAACAATAAACTATAACCACATAACAGCAGCTTAAAAAAAAGAACATTTTGAAGGATATTGTGAAAAAAACATGTATACTGAGACTTTTACCAGCTGTCATATTATTTCATGATGGTGAACTATGCTTTTTTCTCTTACAGTAATAGCAAAGTCAATATTTTCTTTTTTCAAGTTTATTTGTTGATTTTGAGAGAGATAGAGATAGCAAGCATGTGCATGAGTGGGGGAAGGGCAGAGAGAGAGAGTCCCAAGTAGGCTCCTCACTGGCAGTGCAGAGCCTGATGCAGGGCTCAAACTTATAAACCATGAGATCATGACCTCAGCCAAAATCAAGAGTTGGAGGATTAACTGACTTAGCCACCCACGCACCCCAAAGTCAATAACATTTTCACTGAACAGATAAATATAAAATGTTTAGGGGCGCCTGTGTGGCTCAGTCAGTTAAGTGTCCAACTTCAGCTCTGGCTCGTGGGATTTAGCCCCATGTCAGGCTCTGCACTGAGCATGATACCTGCATGAGATTCTCTCTCTCTCTCTCTCTCTCTCTTCCTCTCTCTCTCCCTTTGCCCCTCTCACCTCCTCATGCTCTTTCTTTCTAAGAAAAAAAAAAACAAAAAAACAATACCAACTAGGTTTGTTTACGCATTTTGAGGCTCTATTGTTAATGACATACATATTCTTTATTTTTATATTGTCTGGCTTCTAGTCGAACCTTCATTTTGTCAGAATGCTATTGCCCTATTGAAGGCGTTGACTTGAAATTTCACTTTGTTTGGATTTAGTATGCCGTAGCAGTTTTTTGATTAGCATTTGAGTGAAAGTTCTTTGATGTTAACTTTTATATACCCTTCTGTTTAATTTACCCTTGAAACCAATCTCTGGATAGATTACATTCAAGCTAATATTTTATTAAGAGAATTTAATCTTTTTAACAGTTTGTGATGAATTCTATGTCTACTAACTAATTTTGTGTATTTGAATTTCTACGACTTTGTTGTTTTTTTCCCCTCCCTGCTTTTCTATTTTCCTTGGGACTGCTAGTGGTAATATCTAATAATTATCATATCGTCACCACTACTGGCTTCCCTTTTGCTGGTTCTCTTTGCTGGTTTGGTAACTCTCTTCCTTCAGCAATTATTATTTAACATATATAACTCTATAAATTTTTGAACCAGATCTAAAGGTTTTATAACAAGTGTCAAGTAGCCCCAACACTTACCTTTGTAATTGTCCATAATTTTACATTTTTGGAATTTCATAATATTTTTACAATTAATTTATTACATTTACTTACATATTTTATTATTACTTTCTTCTACTCCCTTTACTTTCAATAAATGAAATACGTCACTTGGTAATTGTTTTAGTGAGTCTGTACAGTAGTAGATAAATTCTCCTAGCTTGATATAGCTCAACATATGTTCATGATAACCTCACTATTAAATAGTTTATTAGCTGTGTATATGATTTATAATATAACTATATTCCTTTGGGGAACCTGGGTGCCTCAGTCAGTTAAGTGTCCAACTTCAGCTCAGGTCATGATCTTACGATTCATGGGTTCGAGTCCCACGTTGAACTTCAGGAGCCTGCTTCAGATTCTGTGTCTCCCTTTCCCTCTGCCCCTCCCCTACTCATGCTCTTTCTTTCTTTCTTTCAAAAATCAATCAATAAAATTTTTTTTAAAAATGTATTCTTTGAAGAATGTGAAGAAAGCATTACTTCTGTTACTGCTGTTGATACATCAGTTACCAATGCTTGTCAGGCATCATGTCTTCTTTTCCAACTATGAAGTCTTTATCTTTGATACAGGATAACGTGCAACTTTATTGAACTTAGTGCAACTTCACTAAGACACATATGGGCTTATTTTACTTGTTACGATTGATACCTGAAGACTTCTACTGTGAACTCATGTTTGTCCTCAATTCTAGAAAATCCCTGTGTTTTCATTTGGAATTTTTAATGTTTATTTTTGAGAGAGAGACAGAGGATGAGCAGGGGAGGGGCAGAGAGAGAGGGAGACACAGAATCGGAAGCAGGCTCCAGACTCTGGGCCGTCAGCACAGAACCTGAAGTGGGGCTCGAACTCAGGAACCATGAGATCATGACCTGAGCCGAAGCTGGATGCTTAACTGACTGAGCCGCCCAGGCGCCCGCCTCTGTTTTTAAACAGAGCCTCTCAGACATTTCCTCAAATCTCTTCTGGAACACGTATATACATATATTACGTCATCTCAATCTGTTGCCATGTCTCACACATGTCTGCGACATTCTGCAGCATTTCTCAAAATGACCTTCCCAGGTGTTTACTCTTTGTGTCTGATTTAAAGGTTATCCCAATCAGTGTCATCTCAGCAACAACGATTCTCACTTCGCAAATCTCTAATTTTTTCTATTCATCCTTTGTTATTTTATCAGTTTTGGTTTCCTACTTTCTCGTTCTCTTCATGGAGCTATTCATTTCTCTGTCCCTTCCGAGATTCTAAACATTAGAAACATTATTTTAAAACCACTACTGAGATTTTTCTCTTATTGTCCCATAATCTGTCATAATTCCGTTTCCTGCTGCCACACGGTGGCCCCAGCTTGTCTGGCTGCATGGCGTCCGCTTCTTCGTGCTTCTGGAAGAGGGGACATTATCAATGGTGCATCCCCACAAATTCGTAAGTCTAGGCTTTTTCAGATGCTTTTTCAGTGTCAGAAAGCTCCACGTGGCCCCAGCAGTGAGACCAGCTCTGGCACCCCCTGAATTTGAGGCCCCTATTTCCTTCTGTCCCCCATAATCCAGACATGTGGTCACCTCTGCATGCCTCCTGCCTGTGATCCCACCCCACCTGCCGTATCAGCGCTTCTACCATGTTGCACGTCATTCCATTTTCTAGCTTATCGATACATTTAGTACTTTGAAGTTATTTAGTTGTAGCCTTTTATTTTATCTGCTATTTGCCATGTGTTGGATCAAAAAGGGAAAATTCTCAAAGCATGAATTTATCGCATCTTAATTAGGTGTCAGGAAGTTATAAAATGCCATGCATACCCTTCCCTTAGCAATTTGAAGTTAATGGAGGAGAAAAAATTCTATGCATGAAATATTTAGAGAATACAAAACAGATTCTAATTAAAAAAAAAATCTTGTACCCATCTAGACAAAAATAATCAGGGAAGACTTTTCAGATGTGGCAGAAGTTGAGATTTTTCTTAAGGGATGAGCAAGGTTTGGATGGATGGACATGAAATATATGAATTTTAACTTCTTTGCAGATTTGCTTAAGATGCAGTTTACATACCTTCCATTAGCGGTTTTGAGGGACACAAAGACAGAGTGTTAAAAGTGTACAGCACCGGGCACATGATGAAGTGGAAGTATGGAAAGGAAACAATTTTATGGGAATCCTAGCAGTTTCATGTAGAATCTCATCCCCAGGAATCATTCCATTTTGGAGAAGCGGATGCAAGGGGAGAAAATGCATGCATGCATCTATGTCCGCTGGGAAATATTAAGACTTCAATTACTATGCTGTTGCAGGGAAACGAACATTCTTCTAGGGAATTATTAGCAACAACTAATTGGATCAGTATTGACCAAGTTTCCAGAGAAATCCAGGATCTAAAGCTAACTGTCTCTTCTTTCCCTCTGTACCCGAGTTTTCAGCTTTAAGCTATTTCATAAACTTCTGGTCTGCTCAAAAAAGTCTAAAAATAATTGCATTGTATAATGTCCGAATGTCCTTCTGATGTCTGCTATTTGGGGTTCATCACACATGTCAGAGCCCTTCAGTGGATAGTTAACAAGACGTAAGACCCTTACAAATAGGGTCTCAGTTTATTTAATGCCTCTGTTTAAGTCTCTCTTATTCATACCGTGCCTACATCCACTGAACTCTTTTACGGAGATAATAGAAATAATTGGCCCTGTGCCTTGTTAGTCCTTATGGTTAGCCTGACTCAGAAGAAGACCATGCCAAGTGAAAAAAAAATGTAACTCTTCTGCTGCATAAAGGAGAGTGCAGGCTTCAGCCCCGGGCTTGGGCAAGTTCTATATAGTTTCAAAGTAGGTGATGGAAATCAGGACACAGAAAGATTAACCCGCAAGACATGTCTGTTTTAACTCAGCCTGACTTCCATTTATTGCAACCTTGACATTGGAATAAACCTGTTGAATATATTTTCACAATGCGACCAAGTGGTAAAACACGATACCTCCATTTAAAGTTTTTTAATTGAATGCACCTGGTGCTGTTCTTTACCAATTTACGTTAATGCCACACACAGGCAAGCGGCACCTAATTACCAATTAAGCAATAAAGCTGTTTATAAGACCAAATGTTCTCTGGGTCCAGTCAATGAATTATGTGTGTGTGTGTGTGTGTGTGTGTGTGTAACTATAAATGTAAATATATGTACATCTAGAGACACTCCATCTTTCTTAACCTTTGTTACAATTGTCAGCTTGTCTGATTTTAAAGAGACGTCTTCTGTGCAGCAATTTGATCTTCATAAGTGATGAAAGGGATTCCCTAATTATATAAAATCCTGGTCATTTCAAGTCTAAAACTGAGAATCTTTAAAATGCATGAAAAATCGTTTTGTTCTTCGAATGGTCATTGACGGAGTCCTCTCATATTGCACGTGGCTGTTTCTGATCTCAAACACTTCTCTGGCCCTGACCTCAAACCCTGACTAAAGCTGTCTCTGGAGAGCCGGTTTAAAAGCTCAAGGATAGGAGGGCACTTGTGGGGAAGAGCACTGGGTGTTGTCTGGAATCCAATTTGACCATAAACTATTTAAAAAATAAATAAATAAAAAATAAAAGCTCAAGGTCAAGAAATAGAAAGGCAACTTTATGTCCCTATACTTGACATTATTATTATCAAAACTAAGGCAACTGCAAACCTGGCACTATACACTAGTTTTTTTAAGTTTATTTACTTATTTTGAGAGAGCAAGAAAGAGAGAGAGAGAGCAAGCGAGCATGGGGGGTTGCAGAGAGAGAGGGGGAGAGAGACTCCCAAGCAGGCCCTGTGTGACAGGCCAGCACAGAGCCTGATACACGACTTGTCTCATGAACTTTGAGATCATGACCTGAGCAGAAACCAAGAGTTGGACCCTTAACCAACCGAGTCACCCAGGCGCCCCTCACTATGTAATACTGATGCAGCAACACTGAAAAGAGAGACCTGAGAATTTTCATGATTTACTTCAGTTTAGGGAACTTTGCACCTAGAACTGAACTCAGTTATAGGCTATATGTTGATTTCAATTCAGTTCAGTTTTACAAAAATGTGCCAAGCATCGGTACGCACTGGGCCAGCAGGAGTGAAGGAAACTGCATCCCTGTCTTCAGTGAACTTCCAGATCAAACTGTTCCTGTCACCCTTCCTGTTACTTGTCACTGCCATGCCTACTGCCGCGGTGACAGGTCACTCCCAAACTTAACCATCAGTAGACAGTAGTTACAGACTGGCTGCCCAATTTTAGTTGTGTGTGTGTGTGTGTGTGTGTGTGTGTAAGAGAAAGAGAGAGAGGGACTGCAGGCAAGGAGGGTTGAGAAAGTCCGGCCCCTCAGTCAATAGCATCACAGTTACAGTCTGTCCAAGGGCAACATGACCCTGGCCTCTTCATCCCCCTGATCCCCACTCTCATCTTCTCCCCTCCCCCACACACATTCCAGTGGGCGTGCCATAGGGGATATGCCCCTTGTAACACGAGCAGCATTTTTTTGGCCTGTGTTCTCATTTACATGAATGCGGTACATGAATCTCATTCCATCTTGTTTCCACTAAATATCATGTCTTCGTGATCTGTCCAAGTTGTTTTATATTGTGCTGTTTGGGTTTGCAAGTGATACACGTTACTCGGCGCTAACTATCACCGCCTTTTACTTATTAATCCCTCTAGTGGCAGATGCCTGGATTACCTTCCATTTCCTTTCTTGCCCTCATGCTCTCTGTCTCTGTCACTCACACACACACACACACACACACACACACACACACACACACACACTGGCTCCAATGGAAGTCCTCACTCCTGTTTACCTATATCAAGGGAGAATTTCTTTAGGACACAAAATCTATTCAAGATATCGTAATCAGAGAGCAATTTATTCTAGGAACTAAGTGCTTAAGAAATCACTGGAAGGGCCAATGGAATGGGCACAAGTCCGAGCCCTCACGAGATTTCAGGGACTTGGGGAATCTGCGCCGCTGCCCCACCCCCAACACCGAGGTGGGTGATTCCGGCAAGATGTCCAGAGGCCCCTGTAAAATCTCGCTGTCCCAGACCCCAGCACCAGCTGACCGTTAGAACACCATACACCTCCACCTCCCAGCCCACAGCAGGTGTCTCCTGGAGCCCTGGCCTGCAGGGATTTCTGGAAAGCAGTCCCCAAGTTTCCAGGCCTTTCCCAACAGGGAGGAGCAGTAGGAAACAGCTGCTCTGTGTCCCACTTCCCCTAACTTCATCTTGTTGACCTTCTATTGGATTTTTTTTCTTACTGTATTCTTTTTAATTTATGAGAGTTCTCGCCAGTTCTGACTCTTCTTTTATATAGTGGTTGGTTCTTTTTTTTTTTTTTTTTTCCCATGGATGTGATATATTCTCTTTCTTCTCTAGAGATACTACCAATTATTCTTCTGAAATTTTCTTCTCTGTACTGTGTTGATTTCAAGCATTATCTCTTTTTCTGTTTCTTTTGGTCTCTTGGTTTCATGTGAATGTCTTTCCCTTATATATCTTGTGGTGACGTCTGCTCATTCTTATTTAAAAATGAGGCACTCAAGGGGCACCTGGGTGGCTCAGTCAGTTAAGCAAGCAACTTCCGCTCAGGTCATGATCTCACAGTTCGTGGGTTTGAGCCCCACGTCAGGGTCTGTGCTGACAGCTCAAAGCCTGGAGCCTGCTTCAGATTCTGTGTGTGTGTGTCTCTCTCTCTCTCTCTGCCCCTCCCCTGCTCATGCTCTGTCTCTTTCTCTCTCTCAAAAATAAGTAAATGTTAAAAAAAAGAAGAAGAAGAAGAAAGCGCCCAAGTGACACTTGGAAGGCATCGAGCAGGAGTGGGGCTTGTTCTGTGGCTGTCTCTGCTGCTGGTGACCCTGACGAGTTGGACCTATCATTGGAGGATGCCTAAATGGCATTGTCTGGAGGTCTCTTCTCTTGAACTGGTTGGTTTCCCAGAAAGGAGAGCTCCCACTAGAAAGGGAGAAGGTGAGGCTATGGGGCTTGGACGTAGTCGGACCTGCCTGGGCTGAGAGGGCTTAGTGGAGGCACAAGGCCCAGGAAAAGGGCTGGAGCTCAGTTTGCAGGCCCTGCGCTAGTCCGCCTTCAGAAAGGTGACGCACAGGGGGCGCCTGGGTGGGTCAGTCAGTTAAGCGTCTGACTCTTGATTTCAGTTCAGGTCATGATCTCGTGGTTTGTGGGTTGAAGCCCCAAGCCCGGCTTTGTGCTGATAGTGTGGAGCCTGCTGGGGACTCTCTGTCTTTCTCTCTCTCAAAAATAAGTAACACTTAAAAGAAAAGAAAGATGACTCACATTTTCACTTCTGCCATTGCCTGGGTCTGATGTCGCCAAGCCCAGAGGCTATGTGGATCAACCTGTCCACATGGCCACTGTCTAGACCTCTGCTGGAGTAGAGGAAGCTGGTCCCTAGCTTCTGAAGTCTGGGCAGATGATCTTGGAGTCCAGATGCTTCTCCTAAACCTTCATCTTCCCTCCTGGCTGTAGCCCCATCTGAGTCTCACTTTCAGCAGCGAGAGGGGCCTCCGATCCCAGGGCACATCCCGGATTCTGCCACCACGTCAACTCGTTCCTTCTGGCTTCACTCTGCTGTGCCCTCCACCTCGTCCCCAGGCTTTGCTACCCTCTCTGTTCTGTAAACGACCTAATACAGCGACTACCTTCCCCACGTTTCTAAACTACATTCTTTTCTGCTGGTGTCTCCTCCCTATTTCTCTTTTTCCTTGAAAATGTGTGCTTCGTTTCTCTTTTTCTTTTTTAAATATCATTTTAGTATCGTTTGGGGAGAGAACAGAGATAAATATTCAGTTCAGCTTCTGCCATGCTGGTAGATAATCAGTAAAATGTTCAGGGGGAGGCTTCTGAATGGAAGTATTCTTATATTTTAAAACAACACACTTGAGGTGACAATGTGTGCCTACTATGGAATACTATTGATGGTCCTGTGCTAGGGCGGCATGGTGACTGAAGGCAAGTATGCCAGGGAAGCATGGTGTAATTTATTGGCTTTGTCAAATCACCCCATTGTACCCCTGAAACTCATGCAACCACCATGTCAACTATACTTCAATTAAAAAGAAAATGTATGCGTGCTGGCCTAGATCTCCATCCAGTCTACCGTATTCAATTTTTTATGAGTTCTGTGGTTATACTGTTTTTTTGATGATTTTATCCTTCGATGTAATTAAACATCAACACTATTTTCGGCCTCTGTGAGTAAAAGATATTGAAATGTGCTCCAACATCTGAGATTAATCACCTTCAAGTGTGTATATTGTTTGTGAAGAAATGCGTGCTGGAGTGAGTTTCGAACTTATCTAGGCTATGCTCCTTTAAATGTCTTAAAAATGGTTATGCACTGGATCAGAAGTCTGTTGTGAATCAAAAGTCTGCCTACGTCAAACCTAAATCTGTTAAACCCTCACTAATTCTGGGGGTGAATTTCAAGTGGACTTCCAGAGGATTCTTATTTCATCCAAATAGTGTTCACACTTCCCAAAGTGAATTTCACACACTTCTCTTCTGAAGTTACCACTGAATATATTATTTTGATTCTTGTTGTCAGGAAGCACCTTGACATGTTTCCTTCTTGATTGGAGGGTAATGTTTCTTCACCAGATTCTTTATTGATCACAGGCTGCTCTGGTATGGGCACGAAAGTGTAAAGAAGTATGAGTTCTAGATCTTGCTGTGTTTTGCATTCTTGAACCTACTCTTGGCTTCAACTTTTCTCATTCGAATAAGAAAGGGTAGGGCTAAATCAATGATTCTCTAAGTACAGCAAAACCATTGACAAGACAATGGTGGCATGGCTGTCCATACCAGTCGTGAGTGTGGTTTTTAGACTTAGACATACCTTGCTTGAAATCCCAGCTTTTTTGTGACCTATTATTTAATTTTTTCTGAGGATAACATATCCTTATCTGTAAAATTGGGTTAATAAAAAGAATTCTCACTTATATGCTTTCACATGAGTGTGCGAAAATTAGATACCATAAAGTTTGTAAGGCGTTTAACTCATGCTTCAAATGCAGGAAACACCCAGGAAACATTAGCAACAACAATAAAACCAATGTTACTGTGGCATCAAAATGGTTCATTGGGGTATGGAGCAAAAACAGATCATAATTTATTCACATATTCAACATTCATTAAGCACCTCCCTAAGTGCCGGATGTTTTTCTGAGCACCGATGATATAAAATGTCCCCGCCTATGGAGTTGACTTATATTTTAGTTAGAGACACAAGAAAAATATGATAGGACAGGATAGAATGTAATATCAATAGCATATAATGAAAAAGGCCTTGGAGGAAAATAAACTAGGGTGAAGGAATGTAGACTGATGTAGCATTGCGTATGTTCTTTTATGTGGAGAATCAGGGAAGGCTTCTCTGAGGAGGAGACATTTGGGTAGAGACAGGAGCAGACACCTTAGGTAAGAGCTTGCAGGAAGCACGACCAGGGTGTCAAGGATCCTGCGTGTGAGCAAATTTGCTGTGTTAGAAGAACAAGACAAGAAGGTCACAAGACTGTAGACAGGGAGGGCGACTTTAGAGATAAAAATGGAAATTCAGCTTGACAGGTAAGACCTTGAAGAACATGACAGAGACTTTAGATGTTACTGGAAGTAGGATTAGAAACCACACTTGGAGTATGATGATTGAGGAGTTAACATGACTTAAGTTTCATGTACATGTGGATTTGAATCCCCTGTGGGAAAGATGCTGAACCCCCCTGGCCCGATTCACTACTTGCTCTTGGAAGGACTCAGAGAGACAATGCATATGGAAGCAGCACACGTGTGTTTGGTGTGAAGTTACCCCCTCAAAACCCTCAACCATTAGAGATTCTTCCTCTTCACCTAAAAGTCTGGGACAAGATTAGACTCTAGGCAAGTTGGAACCAGTGCTTTCTTTCCCACTGGTTAATGCCACCTCTTGATATGATTTCTAGTTTAGCCACTCCTTTCTACAAAAGACCCCTGTAACAATACTCACATTAGTTAAGAGGAATTAGTCAATAAATAATAGGACTCACCAGTTACTAGTTGGTAATACTTGGAGCAAATGAGGAACAAGACTTGCATTGTGATGGACAGGGTGGTAAGGGAGTGTATCTCCTATGGGACACTCTGCATGACTCACACAAGGCAGCATGATGTTGGGACATAGGGTAGGAAAGAGGAAGTTAGATTATAGCAACCTGAGGGGGAAAAGGAGCACTGAAGAATAAGACGTTGTCTTCAGACAGCCCTGCAGCCCAAGCTGGAATTCATTTTCTTTCCCAAGCTTGAGAAGTATGTATCCCAGGAAGCCACACAAAGAGTAACAGACGCGCTCAGACAGGAGGCCAAGATTTTAGAGCCAAGAGCTTCTTGGGTTCAAGGTTTCACACCCGAGGCTTTCCTGGACTGAGTGTTTCATTTTGGAAAGAACATTTTCCATTTGATCTTTACTTATTATTGGGTCCTCCTTAGTTTCATCTTTTATTATAATATTTGTATTGGGCCATTGCCTTTCAGTGACTCAG
Organism: Suricata suricatta; assembly: GCF_006229205.1. Lineage (NCBI taxonomy): Eukaryota > Metazoa > Chordata > Mammalia > Carnivora > Herpestidae > Suricata > Suricata suricatta. Next base: position 6,996,620 of record NC_043706.1, on the reverse strand, counting down.
TTAAGTGGATATTCAGGGCTGTGGACTTCTTTTCTTCCTAAAGCAATCAACTGTGCAGATCTAAGTAAGGGTAGAGAATTTCCATAAAACATATACTTTCTTTTCAATGCTTCAAAGAATACTTACCCACCTTGGACATCATCTAGCTTGAGTATTATACAACATTTTAAGTGTTGGGAAAAAAAGTTTTCTAACACAATTGTACCTGAAATGCTAAGGAAGCCTGAAGCAAATTTTAATTACTAAAATGTTCTCGAGGTCTGCTCCATACAGAAATCCATCTTACATTTTGCATGACATGGTTTAGCATTTTCATAGCAGATGTGGTACATGTATTGAAGTTGCCATATAGACTGAAACTAAACATTGGATCTCTAGGTTTCCAAAGCTGACAATAAAGGGAACGTCAGTCCAGACTCATTCTCCACTCTTGTCTTCATCTAACTGGAGGGACGGGGATGTTTCCACACTGACCTCAGGAGAGACTCACAACTTTTCCCAAATTATAGCCCTCAACAACCAGTACATGTGATAGCTATGACATTATAAAAGATTGGTGATCTGCACCACTCCAGTAAAAGTGCTAAGCGATCATAAATGAGAGTATAGATGACATTTCCTTTTGAATTATATGAGCTTATCCCCCCAATCTTTTCTCTTTGTTATCTTTTCATAAAGAATTCAATGTTAGCTATGTATGACTATAAACTTGTGGGCAGTTGCTAGTTTTTTTTTTTTTTTTACAACAATCCAGCTGCTTCTAGTCCTTCTCATGTAGTGGGTGGGAAACACATTATAAATAAATGAGAAAATCGTTTTCATTACGTAACAAATGCCTCAATCTTTCTTGCTTCTTGCTATTAACTGAATTATATTTCCACTCATTCTTTCTTTCTTTGTTCTGATTTGAAGCTAATTGCACTAACTCTCCTCTGGATCCCACATTTTTCCTACCTTCTCAACAAACTTACCTCATTGATGACTTTCTCCTCTTATAATTTTTCAGCCTTCATTAGATCTTCCCACTCCAAGCACTGATGAAAGATCTTTCCCATTAAAGCTGTGATTTTCTCAGTCCTCCCTCCCCATTGAGCTCTCCATTTCCATCCTTTCCCATTGGTGTCACACTCACCACTCAGAGACATTTTTTCCTCATTATCTCTTGCTCCTCTGCTCACCTCTCTATACTTTTTCTCTCTACGGCCTTAAAAATTCCTTTTTCAAAATGGCTTTCTAATGTCCATGTCCAGTGAATTCTCCTCATTTATGACCATACATTACATTTCCTCGGAATTTAAAGTGTTGCTCACTCACTCCTTCTCTGAAGTCATACCAACCTTGGTTCCCTTGCCACAGCTGTTTAAAAATGTAAATATTTAGTGATAGCTATTTTCTGCACACATAATATGTTGGTTATCAAAAATAACTCAAATGCAGGCTCAAACTGGATAGGGTTCATGGTCCAGGAGGATAAACAAATCTGTACTCACAAAGAATACACAAGACCTTCCCATACTACCTTTTCTGATAATACCTTAGATGAGATTTCCAGAGACTTTGTCCTAACAACAACAATAACAACAACTACTTAAATTAATCCCAAACTATTTTGTGTAAAATTTCTTTAAATGCTCTGCTTGACAGGCAGTAAAGCAAAAGAAATCTCCAGGCCAGCAAGAAGGGGAAAGTACGAATCAAGAGAGATAAATACACTCAGGAAATAGTGCTTTCTCTTTGAGAGCTGCCAGATTCTCAATTACAATGGCAGACAGAGACATAAATAGAAGAAAAAACACATGGTGCCTAATCAAAGTAGATTTGTAAGCAGGGGAAGCCCTTCCCCTCATCTTTTTCCACCACAGCCCACCCTTGACCTCCACATAAAACGTGGACTTCTGAAAGATAACTTCTTCAGAATTACCTATTTTTATAAAAGGAACATCTGGTAGGGGGCACTTGGTTAAGCATCAGACTCTTGATTTTGGCTCAGGTCATGATCTCACCATTCATGATTTCGAGCCCTACATTGGGCTCCATGCTGACAGCTCTAAGTGTGCTTGGAATTCTTTCTCTCTCTCTCTCTCTCTCTCTCTCTCTCTCTCTCTCTCCTCTCTGCCCCTCACTCACTCATGTGCTCTCTCTCTCCCTCTCTTAAAATAAATAAATAAACTTAAAAAATAAAAAAGGACAATCTGGGATATCTATATTCAGAAAACCTAAACAAAATAGTTACGATGAATGAAATTGGTACTTGAACATAACACAGTGGGAAAGAAATTGAACACCAGAGAGAAAGTCAGAAATGATTAAAATATTAGCAACAAAAGCCAGAAGGTAATGAAATAATATCTTAAAGGTATCAGGAGGAAATTACTTACAACCTGGAATTATACATTCAGCTAAATTATCTTCTAAAAGTTATGGACATTTAGAAAATTTATACCAAAAAATATCCTCCACAAATGTTCCTCCTAAAGACCAATTTAAGAAGAAGAAAAATTTATGCCAGAATAAATGATGAAGAAAGAAAACATTAAACATTTGAGTATATATAAACAAACATTGCATAAAGCAAGAATAATAGCTACTTCGTAGGGGTAAGAAAAATAAGATTAAATTGAATACGTATAATAATACAGCATATAAATAAAAAGTTGGAGTTAAATTATCTTAACTTTATTATTCTTCAGTGGGATGATAAATATGTATCAATTTTAGCATCTGAAAGTTCCTAGACTAACCATTAAAATAGTAGAAATAGACTATTCAACTACAAAACTAGTAGAAGAGACTCTCTCTCCCATTCAAAGTAGAATAGAAGCCACCAGATTTATACTCCTCTCTAAAACAATGCAGAAAACCAGAGAAAAAGATAAAAGAACAGAAACCAGTTATATTCCTATACACTAGAGCTGAACAGTTACAAGTAGAGATTTTTTAAAGATTTGATTAAAAATTAAAAATATTCTATTTTTCCCCAAATAGAATTAATACAACCTGATAAAAGCTGTGAGATATAGCCTCTTCCTGGTGTAGAAGACTCAAGACCACTAAGAGAGCAGTTCTCTCCATACTGATTTATTGATTTAATAAAATCCCAATCAAAAGTCCAGAAGCTTTATGGAAATGGACCCGGTAACTAAAATTCTGTGGAAATGCAAAGGACCTAATATAAATGAAACAACTTTGAAAAAAAAAAGATGATTAATACCACGTGATTATAAGATTTGATTTTAAAGCTAGTATCAGTAAAATGTAGTATTTAGGTCCACATAGACTAGCCAATCAATAGATGAGAATAGAGTGCAGAAATAGGACCATACAAAAGACAAACTCGATTAAAAGAAATGCTGTAGAGAAACACTAGAGACCATTAATTTTGGAATAAAAGTAGAAAGATAATTCGAGGGGAAGGAGGGTCATTTCAATATATTGTACTGGATAATTGGATATCTTTTTGAAAAAGAAAGAAAGAGAGGAAGGTAAAGAAAAAGAGAGACAGAGAGAGAGGAAGAAAGAGAACAAAAGAGAGAGAAATAAAAGAAGAAAGAAAGAGGAAGGGAAAAGGGAGGAAGATAAAAGGGAGGGGGGACAGGAGGCAGGAGAAATTATTTCAGTGTAATCCTGGCACCGTATCCAGAATTTCACTGGTGTAAATCATAGACCGAAGTGTAAAATGTAAAACTGTAATACATCATAAGAAAACACAGGAGAAAAATCTTTGTAATCTTCAGTCAGGCAAACATTTCACAGTTAGGACACTAAAAGTACAATCTATAAAGGAAAAACTATGAATTGTATCTCCTCAATATTTCTTACTCTGTAATATGATGCTGTTAAGACAGTGAGAGTTTGGGGACACCTGGGTGGCTCAGTCAAGTTAAGCGTCTGACTCTCCATTTTGACTCAGGTCATGATCTCACAGTTAGCAAAACTGAGCCCTGTGTTGGGCTGTGTGCTGACAGTACAGGGCTGCATTGGGGTTCTCTCTCTCTCCCACTCTTTCTGCCCCTCCCTGTGTACATGCACCCTCTCTCAAAGTAAATAAACTTAAAAAAAATGAGTGAAAGTTTGTTGAAACAAATCACACTGAAAGAAAGTATTTACAAATCATATATCTTATAAAGAACTCACGCCCAAAATATATAAAGGATGCTCACAACTCATAATTTAAGACAACAACAAACAATCCAGTAAAAGACTGGGCAAAATTTGAACAGACATTCTAACAAAGAAGATACACAGATGAAATCATGAGCATGCATAAAAAATGTTCGAATCATTAGTCATTAGGGAAAAGTGAATCAAACCTGGAAGGAGATACCATTACATAGCTATCAGAGAGGCTAAAAAGAAAAAGACCAACAATACCAAGTGCTCGCAAGGACGGACCAACTGGACTCTCTTATGCTGCTGATACATGTACAGGACAGGTACAACCACTTAGGGATGATTTTGGCAGCGTTTTTAGACGTTAAATACACATCTTCCCTATGTTCTAGCCATTCTACCCCTAGATACTTCTGTGAACGAAATGGAAGCGTGTGCTTATAAAAAGACTTATACATGAATGTTCATAGCACCTTTCTGTATAGCCCCACATTGATGATAACCCAAAAGTTTATCAGTACATGAATAGATACACCAGAATATACCCATTCAATGGAATACTACTCAGTAAAACAAATCTACAGACACGTACAACAACATGGATAAATACTACAGACTTCTGGTACGTGAAAGAAAACAGGCAAAAACTAGTACGTATTTTACTACTGGTTCATTTATATGATAATTAGATGGAGTTTGGTTAAAATCTATACATCAGTTCATAGAAAATTAACATTTGAAAAATAGTCTTCTAATCCACAAAAATGTTAGTTGTCTTTATTTTTCTAGATATTCATAATTTACCTTAAATGTAATTTTTAGAGTAGAATAATTGTGCAACTTTTAAAATAAATTTTAATGTTTATTTAGTTTGGAGAGACCCACAGAGTGCAAATGGGGTAGGGGCAGAGAGAGAGGGAGACACAGACAGAATCTGAAACAGGCTCCAGGCTCCAAGCTGTCAGCACAGACCTTGAATCCATGGGGCTCGAATCCATGAACTCTGAGATCATGACCTGAGCCAAAGTCAGATGCTTAACCAACTGAGCCACCCAGGTGCCCCTGTGCAACTTTTTATATTCATTTCTAGGCACTTAATGTTCTTGATATAATTTTTAATGTAATTCCTTCTTAACATTTATTCTCTATTACAGCTAAGTAATACTTTTATTTTTACAGCATGCCTAACAGTGTTTTGACATCATACACAATTACTAATAATTTATACATTAATAATTGATTGTTTTGTAATTTCTAGATATATCATCATTACATATGTGTTATATGTTTGCTAATAATTTTTATCATAAAAATGTTAAGCTTTAGCAAATGCTTTTTCCTCACTCTGAGTATTACTTTGTTTAAGATTTCTGCATCTATTCACATGAAAGAGATGGACCAGAAAGTTTCCTTTCTAATAATACTCTGTTCAGAATTTGATGGGAAGGTTATGCTGATGGGAGTGATGTCATCAAGATAGGAATATAGTTCATTGCCGACTTCAGTCTCACTCACAAGAAGACCAGCTCCCAACTATGCATAGACAGGACACCATTGTTGAAATCCAAGAACACGGGAATGAGGCAGAACTGCCCACCTGGCCCACAGAGACGGGGAAAGACTGCATGAGCGGGGTAAAGGTACAGGTGTACTCTGACTGCATCAACCCTCCTCCATGGTGGCACAGTGCCACCACAGCAAGAGGATTGAGCTGGGCCTATGGAAAAAAGCCCACAGTAGACATCCAGCTCCCTAAAAATTGTGGGGTGATTACTGGGAGGCCCACTTGGGTCTCATCTCCCAGATACCATGAGTGCCTCATAGCACTTGGATCTTGGCAAACTGAGGTCCTCCACACTGAGGTGCTTGGGTAAAGATCCCAGCCAGTGGCTCTGGCCAACTGCAGAAACAAGCTGGTGTCCTGGTCAGGGATCTTAGAGCACAGTTCTGCCCGATTTGGATCCCCAGTCAACAAGCCCTACAGGCTTTGGAGACTGTCCTACCATCCAACTCAGGCAGGGAAGAAAATATGTAGCCCCGCCTACTAATAAACACAACTCCAGCCCCACCTAACCAGGAAGCCTAACATGAGCACTCATGAAGCTGAGTAGCTCATCCTAAATCCCTACTTACAACAGACCTAAACAGGCAGCCCTTCCAGTGGCTTCATCCATCTGCAGAGCCAAATCCAAGGCCCTATCCAGCCAGGGAGTTTGGTAAACATGTGTGCCTGACTTTGACCACCACCATCAAGCCATAATGGCCATAAAGCCTGGTCTATGGCCCAACTTGGGCAATGAAATAAATTTGCAACACCACCCAACTACTGAATATAGCATCCAATCCCATCCTACTAGGAAGCTAGACCAGCGAGACCATGGAGCCCATCCTACTGTCAAACTTGGGCAAGGAACCCAGCCAGCAGTCCTAACCAACTGCTTCCACCCAGAAGCAGCTCTCGTGCCTAATAGCACAGGCAGTGGCATTGCACAAATAGAGATCCCAAAAGCCAATTCCACATGTCCAAGGACACTAGCTGACCCACCCAGAACCCCAAGTTCAGCCAATTGGTGAAAGACTGTTAAAGCAAACCTGTAATGTCTGGAAGAAGAGATTACTTACTCAAAGTTAAGATATAATGCAAAGAAACACAGATCATGAAGAATTAGACCAACTTTACACCACCAATGGAAACTAATAAAGCCCCAATAACTGGCCCTAAAGAAATGGAGATCTGTAAACTATATGAAACAAAATTCAGAATAATCCTCTTTAAGAAGTTTAATGAACTACAAGAACATGCAGACAGGCAACTAAACAAATTTAGGAAAACAATGCATGAACAAAACGAAAAGTTCATCAAAGAAATAAAAAACATCAACAGAACAAAAACAATGACACAACAAAAATCTGAGAACTGAAGAAAACAGGGGTTGAACTGAACATTTCAATAGAAAGCTTCAAGAAACATACTCAACCAATCAGTTAAGAAACAAGGAACAAAGAATCTATAAAACAGAAAATAGTTTAAAAAATGGTAATAGGACCAATAATTGCTTTACATGTAAATGGAATAACATTTCCAATCAAAAGACATAGAATGATAGAATGGATAAATACAAAACAACAACAAAAGTTCCAATGTCAATGGTGTCTACAAGAGACTTACTTTAGCTTCAAAGACACACATCAGGCTGAAGGGATAGGATAATATTCTTCAAGCAAATGTTAACAGCAACATCAAGAAAAAGTCAAGGTGGCTGTACTTATCTCAGTCAAAACAGACTCAGGGCGCCTGGGTGGCTCAGTCAGTTAAGTGCCCAACTTCAGCTCAGGTCATGATCTCATGGTTTGTGGGTTCAAGCCCTGCATCAGGCTCTGTGCTGACAGCTCAGAGTCTGGAGCTGGCTTTGAATTCTGAGTCCCCCTCTCTCTCTGATCCTCCCCCATTCATGCTTTGTCTCTCTCTGAATCTCAAAAACAAATAAAAAGTTAAAAAAAAACAACAAGACTTTAAGCTAAAAATAACATGAGGCTGTGTTTAGGATCATATACCAAGTTGGGGGTGGTCTCTTGTTTTTGTTTTTAATCCCCTGGAAGATATGTGTAAGGTTGTTGTTATTTTATAAATAAAATATTTGGAAATTCTTACTGGTAACATTATCTGATTCTGGAGATGGTTGGTTTGTATATGTATGTGCATGTATGTATACATGTCAGAAGGTAACAGAGGAAGATTTTAATTATAGATTCCATTCCATTAAAAGATATAGGATTATATGCACTTTCTCTTTCTTCTTGTTATAGAGCTGACAAACTTCTTCTAGCAACGTGTTGCTTTCATCTAAATATTTACTTTTTTATATATGAGGTATCTATAATATTCTTGTATTATATTTTAAATACCTCTGGAATCTTTAATGTTGCCTTCCTTTTATTCCTAAGAGTGGTAATTTCCTTTTTCTCTCATATGTACATACACACTGTCTTGAACTTTTTCTTTCTGGTTAGTCTTTCTCTAGGCCTATCAGTTGTCTTTTCCTTTGAAAAAAAATTTTTTTTCTATTTCATATATTTCTACTATTATATATTTTTTCTTTATTTTATTTGAGATTGATTTATTACTCTTTTTTCTAATCTCTTGAGATAGCTAGTATGGTCATCAATTTCCAGCCTTATAAATTTTCTAATATATGAATGCAAGACTGCAATTTTCTTTTTTTTCTTAATTTTTTAATGTTTATTTATTATTGAGACAGAAACAGAGCTCGAGTTGGGGAGGGGCAGAGAGAGAGGGAGATGTGGAATCTGAAGACAGGCTCCAGGCTCTGATCTGTCAGCCCAGAGCCTGACGCAGGGCTCAGACCCACGAACCGTGAGATCATGATCTGAGCCAAAGTCAGATGCTTACCTGACTGAGCCACCCAGGTGCCCCAACTGCAATTTTCTTCTTAAACTCAGCTTCACCAGCATCCCAATAAACTGATGTCTTATTTTCATTATCACATAGTGAAAATGTTTTTATTTCATTTTGATTTCTTATTTGACCAACAGATTATATAGCTTAATTTGCTAGACATTCCGTACTTTTTGGTTATATTTTCTTACTGGCTTTTAACTTAATTAGAGTCTTGGATCCTCAAGACTGTAATTTTGGTCTCTGTTCCTGCCAGATTGCCAAAATCTCTACTGGGTATTTTGTCTCCTAGTAGAGGTTCTCTGTCTGAGACTTCAGATCCTAAGTCTTTTGTCCTTTATCCAGAATCACCAAACGTCTTGAAGGTAAAAGTGGATTCTCTTTCTCTGCGATTATTTTCCTAAAATTCTTGGTTGCTTTAGTTCCTTTAAATAGACCAGTTCTTAGAAAATTTTCTCAGCTCCACTGGTCTTCTCAGTGACAGCCCAGGTCTAGATGAAATCATAGCCCAAAGTAAACACCTTCATATTTAATTTTTTATTTGTAAACTGGTGTTCTGAAAGATCATCACCAAAATTATTTGCTTTGCCACCTCAAAATATAAAACCCACTCTGTTTCAATTACTCACTTGTTGTTAATACTGGTCTACTTTATACTGTTATCCAATGAGAGTGTACGTTCTTGAAGGCAGAGACTGGTATCTGATTAGATTTTCTCAGAGAAATCTCGGTTGGTGTTTTTAAGGAAGAAGTTTTAAAAGAAGTGGAAGGAGGAGTGCCTGGGTGACTCAGTTGGTTAAGCATCCTACTCTGGATTTCGGCTCAGGTCATGAACTCATGGCTTGTAAGTTTGAGCCCCATATGGCTTGTTCTACACTGACAGCGCAGAGCGCGCTTGGGATTCTGTCTGTCTCTCCTTCTCTCTCTGCCCCTTCCCTGTTCACACTGGCACGTATGTGCTCTTTCTCTCTCTCAAAATAAATAAACTTTTAAAAAAGCTCTTAATGTTTTTTTTTTATTTTTGAGAAAGAGAGAGAGAGAGAGAGAGACAGACAGAGAGACAGAGAGAGAGAGAAAGGCAGAGAGAGGGAGACACAGAATTCAAAGTAAAGCTCCAGGCTCTGAGCTGTCAGCACAGAGCCCAATGTGGGGGCTCAAACTCACAAACCAGGAGATCATGACCTGAGCTGAAGTCGGACTCTTAACTAACTGAGCCACCCAGGCGCCCCAACAAAAACAATAAACTTTAAAAGATAATAATAAAAGAAGTGGAAGGGAGCACTGGAAGAGAAATAGTAGAAAAAGAACCCAAATGAAAATAGGAAAATATGGTCTATTTTTCAGAAGAAGACTAAAAAAATTCTATGAAGGAGACAATAAAATTTCACATCCCAAGCCCTTCACAATTTTATACCTTGTTTGCATCATCACATTTTGTCTGATTAGTTAAGACAAGATGGAAAATTCCTGATTCCTTTTCCTCTGGATTTCATTTATCAGTAACACCTCTTTCTTCCACCACCACATGTTAACAGGAAAATACTGAATTGCATTTCTTACCAAAAAGCAGTTTTTACTGGAATACTGGGAAGCAGGGATTTCTGTATTTTTATCAGCACTTCCCCAACTCGTTATGTCATGTTACTGTGTGTGCTGTTCCCATTGACAGTGATGGTATGAAAAGCTGTGGTGCATGCTGGGTAATGCAGACGTCAAGCATTCACACTCCATTAATTAATTCATCACCTAAAAGCTAAGTATTGATTTTTTAATGGTTTTACAAATCTATTTAAGTTTCAGCGATGTGATTAAGAGGATATGTGTTTACTGTAAATTATCCAACAAGTACAATGGTATTACTCTCAGAAATAGCAAACAATTTAGCTTGTGAGAGAAGAGGGGAAAAAAGATTGGTTAAAATATTTTCCCAAATACTGACTATATAATAGCTATTACAGGCCATTAAAATATGGCTTAAAAGAACTATTATTTCAAAACATGGGTGCCACGGTTCTTGATTTTCAGTAAGAATGAGATCATACACCAATGATTTCCCCCTCAATCCTACTACAAGTCATAATGAAACAAATATTCTTTGATTATAAGAGTTGGTCCAAAATTGTTCTCTTTAATATTGTAGAAGATGTGGGATGATTTTGCATTTTTCCATTTTAATTCCTAGAAATTGTCTTGGCTCACAAGTGATTTAGAAATATTCCTTCAGGTGTGTATTTCTAATATTCCCTTTATCTTTTATAGTAATAGAAACAAAACCATGCAATGTATTCTGTAATTCTTAAAATAAAATAAGGTCGACTGCATAAATTTACTAAAACTAGAAATTCTAGAAATTGTGTCATTTATGGGATAAATTGGTTTTTAACTGCAAGAGAGATAAACAAAGTACTTTGGAAATCATAGGCATTGAGTTCAGAAGACATAGTTTTATATATCTGCACCAAGTCAAATATGTCCTTATGTCCTTTGTTGATATTCGGCATGAACTGTCATAGACGATGACAGCGACATGTATGTTGTGGCTTATCCTCTTGAAGGAATTTTAATGCAAAGCCTATAAAGATTCCAATGATATTTTACCAAAAACCCTACCAGTTTTTCTTGAGAACAGTGCGATGCAATCTGAAAACCAACTCACCCTGAAACATTTCAGACCATGCTATCATAACATGGCTGAGGAATGCAGAGAATGTTTCTTTCCAAAATTAAAATGGAAAAAGCCTGGTCATTAAATAATTAGGTGGATGCTTATCGTATTTTACTCCATAGGCTGGAGGAAGGGGCTGCATTATTTGTACTGGGAACAGTTGCTGTGATTACTCAGTTTTCAGGTGACGTCCAACTGGTAATGGGAGATGGGAGGCTATTTGAAGGTATTCATCATGCAGAGATAAAGAGCCTGCAGAATAATCCTGCTAGGTCTTTTGATAGCATTAATTAGCAGCAGAGTGAAGGTTGGTGTATGTCTGTGACCTTCTTGGGTTTTTTATTCTGGGTCAAAAAAAGGGGGGACCCATCAGAATGCTTCATATTTTATGAATAAGAAGAAGGGATGTTTTTGCAATTAAAAGCAAATACGCCCAGTGTATAAGTGTTTAACTTGGGGAAGGATGTACCCCTTTTGGAGGTTTGGTTCCTCCCCGGGGCTCCCCAAATAATCACCATTTGTCATTTCTTACAAAGTGTTGGGAATTAGGATTTTAAAAAGGCTTTTGTAGGTTATGAAGAAATCCTCTCATTTGTGGTTAACTTCAAATAAGTTTCTGGACCCTCAAAATGAAATTAAACAGTTACTTATTTACATATTTCTGCACACAGTCCATCCTTCTGCATCTGTGTTCTACACATAAACATAAACCCACAATTCTACTTAATTATGCCACCAACAGGGTGTCATCCGAGACCTCTACTACTTAAGTTCCCATTCCTGGAAAACATACCCCATACATTTTCCCATGGTAAATGGACTCAGAAAGTTATATAGAGTGTGGTGCTATGAAGAAAATACCAGAAAATATCGATCTTTGGGAAAGAAAAGATAGTAAACAGTGATTTCCAATATCAGAATGGGAGTCTGATCAACAGGAATTCCAGAAGAATTCCCCAGTGTCCAATACTCACCACAGTTGTGGAATAGGACAGGTTACAGGGACAGGCCACGTGGGAATGGCCAGCATGGTGGTGTCCGTCAATGGCAAAGGAAAGGACATACTGAAGACATTGGGGGTCATTGATGGGACTGCAGAGTGGAGAGAGTAGGTCCTGGGTATGTCTGATTACAAAATAGAAATGTGCCGTTTACCAGCTTAGATATGTATGTTTGTATCTGTACCCGTGTTTATGTCTCTATGTATATGTCTAACCCATATCCATATCTACCCTCTATCTACAATCAATATAGAATTTACATTTATGTCCATAGATATGACTATACACAGAGATAGACACACACACATGTCACTTCCCCCCATCTGCACTAAAATAGGCATAAGCCAATGCAATGACTTTATAAATTTTTTAAATTTATTCTCTAAGGAGCTAAATGGAAAATAGCCTTTTCAATACCACAAATAATAGTAATAATAATAAGTTTTTTAATGTTTATTTACTTTGCGAGAGAGAGAGAACATGTGTGCATATAAGCAGGGGAAGGGCAGAGAAAGAGAGAGAGAGAGAGAGAGAGAGAGGGAGAGAGAGAATCCCAAGCAGCTTCCATGCAGTCAGCACAGAGCCCAACGCAAGGCTTGAACTCATGAACCATGAGATCATGATCTGAGCCGAAATTAAGAGTTGGATGCCCAACCAACTAACCATCCATGCTCCTAACTAATAATAATTAAAAAAAGCTGTATCATGAGTCCATGAATGGAGGGCTATTCAAAATGAATATCTCTGATAATGTTTATTATTGCTCATGAAGTTGACTGATAGACCTATTGAATATAAATGTGAGAATGAAAATCATTATTAGTCTTAAAGTACAAGCAGCCAGAGAAAATACTTTCTGGGACTCTTAGAATAACTTGATATTTAATGATTCAACAAGTATTTATTGAGCACTTACTATATGCCAGGCACTATTCTAAGCACCAGGGATATGGCAATGAATAATTCAGACAAAAATCTCTGCCTTCATGGAGCTGCCAATATTGTGAGAAGACAAGACCATAATTAAATAATAATAGAGGGAATAGGAAGAATGCCTGGAGAACAATAGGGTACCAGGAAGACCTCATTAAAAATCATACTGAACACATGACACTGAAGACAAAGCTTTCTTCATGCAAGAGGGCATTTCTGGTATCCACGCAGCAGCCTTGGTTTCGTCCTGCAGCCAAGGGAGCCTGCGGTCATTCACCCAGAAATCTGTCTGATGGAAACAAACATGCAGATCCAGAATGGCTCTTTCCAGATGGTTCGTCCCTCCCTAACTGGGTGGCCTTGGGCTACTTATGGAAGGTGTCTGACCCTCAGTTGTCTCACCTTTGCAATGAGGTTAATAATGCTTCCTGAGAATCAGGAATACTTTTGCCGAGAACTTGGAGGGCAGTAAATAAATAGTAGTCATTTGGCTCTATGATTACCTGCAGTATATGAAAGGTAAAACTTGACACTGAGGATCCTGTAGTTTTGATGAGATCTGTATCCTCTTATTGGCAAGCTACTGCTGTTAGAAGCTTGAAGAAAGACAAATACTACAGTTGAGGTACAGTCCCTAGGCTGGAAGTCCTCTTCTCCAAACTGATAACTTTTCATCGTCCCCCTTGAAAGCCAGTGCTGCCAGTGAACAATTTATTTAAAACAGAGAGGTATGCCATTCTGTGGCATTAAGAAACTAAGTAGAAACAGAGTTTTGGATTAGTGACGGGGTTGAAGCTGGACATCAGGCCATGTCTGAGGTCCCAGAAAACACAGGGTAGTCAGGCAGAAAGAGCCATTCAAGCAAGGACAACCCCAATCTTTTCCACAGAGGAGCCAGAGATCTGGATGGGGAAGTATCCAGGTATGAAAAGGTAAAATGGATTCAACACCATGTGGCTTGTTTTTATGGTTGTTGCAAGAACCGCATCTACTCTTGGGGCCTCTAAGCCCACTTTCTGTGGAGTTCACACTCTTCCCTTCTCGGTGCTCTCCTGTGTCCTAGAAGACCAATCAACACCCCAGTCCTTTGCCCTCTGCTGACCAGCTGGTTTGGCCAATTGGCAGAACGGATGGAGAGACTGGAGGGCAGGAAGAGAGAGAGGTAGAGTATTTAATCTGCACACTTTTCCCGTGTCCTGCTGATATTTTTCTGGTGGTAGATGCCTTCCTATATGGCCGCGATTCCTATCAAGAGATCCCGCTTTTACCAGGCTCTGAGATTCCAGTTCCTTCTCCTTCAGGCCTTCGGAGTGATAACAGCATTTTTGCTGGTCCCTACATGCCTCTGCCTGAAACCTCCTGTCACCCTCATCACACCTCTGGAGGGGGTTCATTTAGTAAATTAGTTTTCAGTGAAATCCTTGTGAGTATGCTACCTCACTCCTGTGCTGGCTCTTGACTGATACATCACCTTTGGTCAGAATTGGTTCTAGATCAGAATAAGAGCTAAGAAGCATTAGTGATCATTGGAACACATGTGTATTCTCACAGTGGACAGTTTTATCTGTCATGAGAGCCACTGGCAGTGAAGTTTTCACAAAGAATTTGGTAAATGACAACTAGAAAGGGGATGGATGATAGACTCTTGCCCTTGGAGCATTGGCCTTGGCCTCTGGGCATCGTCTCCTGGCTTGAGTGAGCTCCCCAGACAAAGGAAAATGAAAAGGAGGAATCTGGTCTAAAACTAAAAATGCACCTGAAGAGGACAGGTGATGTGACAGAAAGACACAGGCTTAGCTATCTGTTGACCAGATTCTTTCCTCCTTGAGAGTCTTTTTTTGTTGTTGTTTTCTTTGTTTGTTTTAACTTACCTGGGCTTCTTAGAACCAGCAGAGACTAGGAAGTAAAAAAAGCCACACCTAGAGACTAAAAAGTCTGTTAGACAGCTTCCAGGGCTGGGTCTGAAGACTTTCTCCTGCAGAAGTTTCTAGGGTCTGGGATGGAAGCAATCAGGGATAGCCCATCAAAAGACTCCTTAACTAGAGCTGAACAAAAATAAACCTTAATTGCAGATATTTAAATTGGACCATCATAACCGTATTTATTTATTCTTGTGTTGTGTATTTACTTGTTTTGAGAGACAGAGAAAAAGAGGGAATCTCAAGCAGGCTTTCAAGCTCTATCTCATGTCCACAAGGTCACGACATGAGCTAGTATCAACAGTTGGAGGCTTAACAGACTGAAGCACCCACGTGCCGTAGGTCCATCATAATTTTAAATACAAGAACAAAGCATCTTATTTTTAAATTGTTAGTGTTTGCTCTAAACTAGATTTGGTGATGGGTGGCTTGAACCACTTTTGTTCCTCTTGCTTCTCTATTTTCCCCAAATTAGGAAATGAAGGTGAACTCAGCAATTGAAAGGCTCAAGAAAGGCAGTGACTGTTCAATGTGTCTTTCAGAAAGTTCTGGCTATTTGGATTGAACCCAGAAGTCCCTGTTCTTTTCCACAGAAGACGTGAAAGTTGACTGTGTTACATTCAGGATCCAGTGGTCACAGAGTTTGAGCTTGGGTGACAATGGTGACTGCTTTTTAATCAATCTTTCAGTGCGCTCAAGGCTGGGACACATCTATGTTCTGTTGAGGAAATTTAATGATACATATGTCCAGTAACACATGATTGTCTGTTTCTTCCAATCCAATATGCGTAGTGAAAAGTAAATCTCTTGGCAATGAAATAATTGATAAGACAATCAGTTCTTTTTAGAAAGCCTAACAGTCTTGTGCTTAAGACTGGTTGTTTGGTTCTGAAGTATTAGATTATGTTACTCGGAATCTTAAACATCCCTTTGGGACTACTAGTCACTTGAAGAAATAATTTAAATAAATCTTCTCTTTCCTCCTATCAGATACTCATGTGAGGACCTGCCCCACACAGTCAGCATATTGTAATATGGATGGGAACATCAGGCTGAAAAGGCATACCTTCAGAGGCAAAAAATGTGATTGTCTTTTCAATTTTAATTATTTTTCTCCCTCACTGAATCCAGATTAGGAGACCTGGTATTGACTTCCAGCTGTTTTCTCTAATTAATGTGGTAAGTGGATTGCCATCATTGGGCAGCCTCCTTTCTTCTTGTGACAGTGCCTTTCCTTGTTGATGAGATCGCTGCAACCATGTCACTCATGAATCAAATACTATTTCCAGTTTCTATCATGTTTCTTAAAATAACCATTACTTAAATGAGAAGCCAACTGTTTTATCCAACTGCAATATAAAAAATCTGTTGGCACATATGAGAGTAATTGAACATACATATTGTAGGCCATGGATACAGTATCCAATATTCGGATTAAAGAATACCGCCAACTGATCATGGTCCTTTCTCTTTGGAATAGTTTTCAGGGAGCATGCAGGTTTTACAACTTCTTAGCAATGCTATGACTTGTATCTAGTTCTGTACCTTCCCAGAAGCCTTTTCACACTGAAAGCATTATTTTACACTGTTCTGGAAATATTACATGGAATATAAGAAAGTTCAGTGTACTTGGAAAATAATAAGAAGTCTTGGCTGAATTTATACTTCTCATTGATGAAGGTTTGTACTAAAAAAGCTTTATTTTCAATATTTGTTATTGATTCCTTTTATAGTTAGTGGATGACTTTTGAGACAGTTTATTTTTATGACACTGTGGTATAATCCTATGCAATAGTAAAAATGAAACAAATTCAACAAATAAAAGATACAGCACTGAATTGTTAACAGTTAAGACAAACTCTACCCTACATGTATGTTAGTCGAGATAAACTGACCAGGTCAGTCCTTACAACTTCTGTTAAACCTTTAAAAATGTAACATTAGAGGATTTGTGTAAAAATCATGGTTAATATGCATTTCATATTTGTAAAAAGCATACAAAATATTCTAACATGTTTTCCACTAAGACCACCAAGCTGCCAGCAGACTACTTACTATTCAAATGTGTGTGTTTACCATCCAGCAGCATGATTCCAACAGCTTTTAGAGAAACTTCTAGAAAGGATGGCATCTGTTTTATTCATCAAATTGCCCTTAGTCCGTAGGACACTGTCTGACCCATAGTAACTGTTTACTAAATAGCATTTACATGGTATATAAATAAAGGTGACATTGCATGAATCTGAGAACACAGAGGGAGGGTGTCTAAAATGGGGGTTTCCCATGACTTGCGTTTCATGTGAGTGATTGGCTTGGCCTGAGTGGGCGTGGTGGATTCAGTAGAGTTATTTAATGGATTGCTGGTCCTGGGGTTCCCCGGATATGCATATGATTACCTGTGGCGTTTGAAATACCTGTTAAAGAGGAGTTCCTTGAGAAATTTTACTCAGAACTATTGGTGAAATATCATCAGTATCATTGAAGACTGTGAAATTAAATGATTAGAATCATAAAAGAGAGCAACATATTTTGAGGGTGTGTGGGAAATTACACCCATGTGCTATATGGTAAAACGTGTCCTAGAGAGTAAAAGTTTTTCAGCCACTGCTTGCCACATACACACCCAGTATTCAATGGTGAAGTAGGGACAGTCACCACATAAAGCTCCTATTTGAAAAGAGAACAATGGACGACATTCAACAGTTTCTGGTGCACAGTGTTACTATGGTGCAGACATTAGAAAGTTCCCTGAACTGGCAGTAGGGAAGTTCCCTAATTAGACTCCATTTTCCATTTATCTCTGTAGCTCTGGGTTCTGACCTCTGAAGGGAAAGAGTTTTTATTCATTATCCTCCATGGCTACCTCTGAAGTGGGCATCAGGAAGTATGTCCTCCTGAAGGTGGGGCGGTTTCTGGATCATGTTCTTGCTTATTGCAACAGTGGCAAGTCAAGTCTACTTTAATTTTGAACAAAGACATTTTTAGGTCCAGCTTTTGGTATTTTTAGGCAATACATTTCCTGGGAACACTTAATAGGCTTCTGATCTTTTCTTCTAGTTAGTTCCATGCACCAATATCTACAGATAGTGTTTCCCTAGACTTAATCCTCAAACCTGCCCTACTTTATGACATCTTTCAACCCACAGCACTGCTCTCTCTACTTAGTGGTCGTCACTTTGAAACTACATACTCATGAAACTGTGACCTCAATTTGACATTGGCCAGAGAGTGGGCTTCAAAAAGTGCTTGTCTCTCCAGGGTATCCCCCCTCCTTATTTCCTGCATCAGGGAAGAGTAAGATGTTAAATTCTTTAAAGTCGCAAAGTTGTAGGCTTTCTCTATTCTCTTTAATTTCTGCTTACAACATAGCCATTTTTCTTGTGATCTTTTCTTTTTCTTATACCATCTTGCCAAGTACATTTAATAGTAGTCAATGATCCTAAGAGCTTGAATCTTTCCAACGATACCTCCTCCTAAACACCTAGAAAGAGTGAAGTGCCTGGTTTCAATGGGCTTGTAATATATATTTCTATATATATATATTTCTATATATATCCTATATATAGGTAATTATAATTAAATTATACTTTAATATATATTAATTATATATAATTAACTATATATATAATTAAAAGTAGTCATTTCAATTTTGACTGCATGCCTAGTGATTGATTCAGAAATTAAGTTTTATTCCACTTCAAAGGAAGTAATAGTCACCATCTCAATTCAAATAATGGGAATCTTTATAGACTTTTGAAGGAAACAGCAACATAATCAGAGAAGAGTTTTAGAAGACTTCTGTGTAACTAAGCCTATGTATGTTAGACTGAAAATATGATATGGACAGTTTCTAAACTTATGTTATGTCCCTCCTGGGGCTTTAGTGCTGCTTTAAAAAATTTTTTTAATGTTTATTTATTATTGATACAGAGAGAAACAGGGCATGAGTGGGGGAGGGGCAGAGAGAGAGGAACACACAGAATCTGACGCAGGCTGCAGGCTCTGAGCTGTCAACACAGAGCCTGACGCGGGGCTCAAACCCACAAACCGTGAGATCATGACCTGAGCTGAAGCCCGACACTCAACTGACTGAGCCACCCAGGCGCGCCAGTGCTGTTTTGAAAGGATGTTGGAATTAAGAATATCAACAGTACTTTAGAGAGATGATCTAGGCAATGACTGGATTTCTCATTTAATCTCTCATTAGCTCAGAAATGTCAGTGTGCTAAGAAAAAATATATCTATGGCCTTCCTACACCCTGCATGTGTTTATAAATATCTACTGATACTTTAAGTTGAGCATTGAAAATAATTCACTAAATGATAGTTGTAATGAAGTGTGAAATAAATTATCATCTTTGTTGGCAACAAAGATTATTGTGTTGGGCAAAAAGACATATTTGTCACATGGCCTTGACACTACAGACCTGCTACAAGGGAACTGAAAAACAAACAATCAAGAAGCCGAACATATGAAATTAACTTGCTATTTAAATCCACGTGTTGGTTATGACTCAGACACCTGCCACCAGGGTCAGAGGGTGTCTTTCAGGCTGTCCGCATTCCCAGACCCAAGCTAAGGGATTGGGCCTAACAATACTGACTTTCAGCTCTTCCTAGGATCTGAGGAGAATACTGTAAGTGGTTTAAGAGATTTTCTTAACCTTAAAAGGTTTTCTTAGGCCTGTGTGTCCCAATTGTGACCACCATGGTGATTTGGCCAGATTCATCTCCAGCTCATTAAAGGTGTCCCAGTATTTTAGCTTCTGATCAAAATTAAATTATTCTGAGGTAAACATTATTACACCATCTTCAGGAAGTTTCTGGTAATCATTTCACATGACATCAATTCATCCTGACCAGCGCACCCCCTCACCAAAAGCACATTCTTACTCTGAAGCATGAAGTTTTTGCATCACATAAGTAATATTCTGACATTTTGCAAAGGGAGGAGAGGATTGCCATCCCCAACACCATTTTTTAAATTGTTTGTTATTTTGGTGCATTTCTCTTCATATTAACCTTAGTACATCCTAAATTTATAATATGTATATAACTAAGAAGACTGTACACTATTCAAAGTACAACATGTGCATTGTCCATGTGTATATTAACTGAAATTAACTGAGAACTGTGCTTCATAATGTATTTGGGGCCACTTCCTACATGTTGAGTCTTTAGATAAAATTAATTACAACTTATTATGATCAATCTCAGGTTGCATATAGTTTTCTATTTAAGAAATGAGATAGGAAGATTGAGGTGTGCCACGATTGCTCTTAGGGAGAGTCTTGCCTTTGTTTGGGGAAATGCTTTAATATATGACCGATGCAAGTATAAGAGTACTTTCCTTCTTCCTCACTCAGGCTAGGAGTTGTCTCCCACCAAACTGTCAGAGCATGGCTAACTTGTTCTGCAGAATAGGAGGAAAATAATGGGGGTGGGGAGCACCTGGGTGGCTCAGTCGGTTAAGTATCTGACTTTGGCTCAGGTCACAATCTTGCTATTCATGGATCTGAGTCTTGCATAAGGCTCTGTGTTGACAGCTCGGAGCCTGGAGCCTCCTTCAGATTCTGTGTCTCCCTTTCTCTCTGCTCTCCCTCTACTCAAGCTCTGTCTCTCAAAAATAAATAAACGTTAAAAAAAAAACCAAAGAAGGAAAACAATAGGTAGTCCCAGAGGGAAATCCAGAATAGAAAAGTAAGAAACCAGGAGGCTGAGTCTGACATGGCAAAAAGAGGCGAGAGCAGAGGTTCCCAATCTTAGCACTAGTGATATCTTGAGATGGATAATTTTTGTTTGGGAGGCCTCCCTGTACACCGTGATATTTAGTACTGCCCCTGGTCTCTACCCTTTAGATATCAGTAATGCACTCCACCAGTTTTGATACCCAAAAATATCTCTGGGATCTGCCAAATGTCCACCGAATGGCAATTTAATCCCAATTGAGAACCACTGAACTAAATGAAGATGCCCTAAATGGCAGGACGGCCATAATAGGTCTGGGGATGAATTTGAATGTTTAAGTTTTTTTTTTTTAATCTCTGTGTTGGCCTTTAAGAGAGCCTCAAAATATTATACTTCTCTTTCCATTAGCGGAATTCAAACACGATTAGGAGATAAGCTTAGGAATCTGTCAGATCGATCTCAAAATATGAGTTGAATAGTGATAAAAGCTGCATTAAATTATGTTCACTAGTTGTGGCGTACCTGAAGCATGGGGTAGACGTACTTTTAGATCTGTAGATCCTACCGACAATTTCTCCAAAGTGGTTGTGTAATGTTCCATCTGCACCAGCCGTGAATGAGGGTAGAAGTTTCTCCACGTCGTCCCCAAGCTTCCATTCATCTTTGCTGTTAAAATTTAGATATGGTGGTGATGCACGGTGATATTTCACTGTGTCTGTGCACGTCCCCGATGACTAGTGATGTTGAGAATCTGTCCATGTGCTTTCTGGCCATTTGGCGATTCCCTTTTGTAAAAGGCCAGGTTAGAACTTTTGCCCTTTTAACCCCCATGACTTATTTATTTTACAACTGGAAAATTGTGCCTCCTAAATGCCTTCACCTATCTAGTCCATCCCCCAACCTCCTCCCTTCTGCTGGCCTTCAGTTTATTCTCTGTATATAGGAGTCTGTTTCTGTTTTATTTTGTTTGTTCATTTGTTTTGTGTTCTGGATTCCACATATAAGTGAAATCATACAAAAAGACTTTTGCCCTTTGGTGTCTTTCTCTTTTGTTTTTAATTGACCTGAAGGAGTATTTTATGTATTCTGTATACAAGTCCTTTCTTAGTATATGTGCTAACAATATCTTCTCTCAACTGATGGCTTGCTACACATGCTTAATAGAGTTAATGCAAGGTTTTTAAACGTTTTTTGGAATAATGATCTGTAGAATTTTTGTATTTGTTTGATGACTTAAAAATCTTTTTAAAAAATCTTTTCTATTCTTAAATCAATCCATTCATTTTATTATGTTTTCTTCTAGAATAGAGGTCAGCCAATGATAGCCTATAGGCCGAATCCAACCCACCACCTGTTTTTATATGAACCATGACCTAAGATTGGTTTCTACATTTTTTAACAGTTTCAAAAAAACAAGAAGAAAAACATATTAATGACACATGGAAGTTATATAAAGTTCAAACTTCAGTGTCCAAAATTATTATTGCAACATAGCAATGTGTATCTGTTTACATACTATCTTTGGCTATTTCCAGGTTATAACATCAGAGTTGAGTAATTGCAACAGATACTATATGGTCCCCAAAGCCTATATATCTTGCCCTTTAAAAAAATTTGCCATTCCAGTTGTAGAAAGCTGATTAAAATTTTTTAAAAATGTTTTTTATTTATTTTTGAGAGGCAGAGAGAGACAGCGTGAGCAGGAGAGGGTCAGAGAGAGAGGGAGACACAGAATGTGAAGACAGGCTCCAGGCTCTGAGCTGTCAGCACAGAGCCCCATGCGGGGCTCAAACCCACAAACTGCGAGAGCATGACCTGAACTGAAGTTGGACGCTAAACTGACTGAACCACTCAGGCATCTCAAAAGCTGATTTCTTTAGTGCTTACATTTAGGTATATGAACCCTCTTGGACAAATTTTGCAAGGTAGAGGTCAAAGTTGGTTTTTTATCATAAAGATATCTCACTACAGTGTCATTGATTCCTTTATTGAAATACCTGTTTTGCCTCACTGAATTTTAATAGCATTTTTGTTATAAATCAAGTGAATATATATATATATTACACATATATGTAATATATTCTGTAATATACATATTGACATATATACATATATTGTCAGTAACACATATATTTGACATATTGTAAAATAGTATACATATCACACAGATGTATGATCTTATATATTAATGATTCTGGACTCTATTCTGTTGCATTGACTTATTTCACTGTTGTGATATGAATATTATACTATTTAATAACTAGCTTTATAACAAGACTTAAATCTGGTAGAGTAAAATTTCCCCTTGTTCTTTGTGTTTAAAATTATCCTGCCTATTTTAGGTTCTTTGCATTTCCATATAAATTTTAGAATATACTTGTCAGTTTCTAGAGAAAAATCCTGAAAAACCATAGTTTTGAAACTATAGATTAATTTGGGGGGAAAACAGTGTCTTGAAAATATGGGGTAGTCCAATTCATAAATATGATGAATATCTCCATTTATTTAAGTCTTCCAGAACTTTGCTCTCAATGTTTAATAATTTCAAGTGTAGAGACTTTGTACATTTTTTGGTATATTTATTTCTAGTATTTGAAGTTTTTGTGCTATTATGAATAGTATTATTTTAAAATCTCATTTCCTAATTATCTGCTGCCAGTAGATAGTTACAACTAAGTTTTGTATACAAACTCGGTATCATGCAATCTTGCTAAATTCACGTACTGGTTCTAATTGTTTGCCTGAAATATGGTTTTTTCTCATCATTCTGCCTAAACTCAGAATATAGTATTGAATAGAATTAGTGATAATTGTCCCACCTTAGAGAAAGAGCTTAAATGGGATATTACCTGGGGGCAACAGGGTGGCCAAGTCAGTGGATGTTTGACTTTGTCTCAGGTCATGATCTCATGGTTTGTGGGTTCAAACCCTGCATCGGGCTCTGTGCTGATGGTTTGGAGACTGCTTGGGGTTCTTATGCCCCTTCTCCACTTGCGCTCTCTCTCTCTCTCTCAAAGTGGATAAATAAACTTTGAAAAAATGGAATATTTGCTGAAGATATTTACCTTTACCAAAATGATAAGGTGGTTTTTTTTAAAATTTCTGGTTTGCAGTGGTTTTTGACGAAGAATGAGTGGTGAATTTTATCAAATGCTCATTTTACATATATTGAGGTAAGATAATATTTTTTTCTTCAGTCTGCTAACATGGTAAACTATACCAATTTTTTTTCGTCTTAATTGGCCCCTGTATACCTAGAATAAACTCCACTAGGTTATGATGCATTAGCCTCTTTATATACTTCTAGATTTGGTTTGCTAGGGTTTTACTTAGGATTTTTGTATCTATAAGGGATAGATTTAATCCAAACCATAGCAGTAAATGACATTAAATGAAAATTGGTTAACCATTGCAATGAAGACAACTTGGCTAAAAACACAAGCTTCTATTTTCTTTCTTTATAATTATTTTTAATGTTTATTTTTGAGAGAGAGAGAGACAGAGACAGAGCATGAGTGGGGGAGGGACAGCGAGAGAGGCAGACACAGAATCTGAAGCAGGCTCCAGGCTCTGAGCTGTTAGCTAGCTGAGCTCAAACCCACGAACCATAAGATCATGATCTGAGCCTACGTCAGATGCTTAACCGACTAAGCCACCCAGGCGCCCCAACACAAGTTTCTATTTTCAAGGGACAAACATCCTTGGACATACTCACAAAATAATCTGCTTCTTCCACCTCAAGGAACCAAGGATTTGATCACCGCTGCAAATACAGCTCAAGATAAGTGATCTCAAAAACTACCAAGTTCTTTATTTAGCAAAATACAGGATTCAGCTATGCTTCTTCTAGCCTGTACACGAAAATAACTCTTGCTACTGACCCCACGGCTCTCCAGATCCTCCTGTGTTCCATCCTGGTTGTGCTCTGCTGGTTCCCAGTGTGAACTTCTAAGTTTATGCTCCATGAGGAGTCAGCATCGCAGTCTGTATGAGGCCTTGCTGGCCCCTACGCACACAAGGCTTACGTTTTGCTCAATGCGTCTGCCTACATGATGCTAAAATGTCTGATCATGTGTTAGACATTAAACCATGTTCCTCCTGAACTTGAAAGGTTAGTTCCAACTCCATCCTCATCATCACGATGTCCCTGTTAAGCTCAGGAATAAAGGATTTCCATATTCTTTTACTGATCACTTTTGATCTACTCAACAGGAGCCATGCCTCTCAAGCCTGTGTACTACTGTGACTATTGTCTAGTAGCACATGTCTTATGTCCATTTGGATTGTGTTTACTCCACAGAATTATCATGGAGTTGGGAAAAGTTACGGTCCCATAGCTTTCAATACTACAAACTAATGCATTCGCTTTAGTGCTGAGTGAAAAGCCAAAGACATATACATAGACTTATTTAAAATACATTTTAAGGGACGCCTGAGTGGCTCAGTCAGTTAAGCATGGGACTTCAGTTCAGGTCTGATCTCACAGTTCGTGAGTTCGAGCCGCACATCAGGCTCTGTGCTGACAGCTCAGAGCCTGGAGCCTGCTTCAGATTCTGTCTCTCTTCTTCACTACCCTGTACTGCTCACACCCTCTCTCTTTCTCACTCTCTCTCTCTCAAAAAGAAATAAATAGTAAAAAATAAAATAAAATATATTTTGAATAGAAAAATAGAAGAGAATAGTTGAAGAGATTAAAATAGTTTACAGATGTTGCCAGTGGTTACTTTAGATGGTAGGATTAGATGATTGTTCTTTCCCTTTTTCCATTTTTATGCATTTCCCCATCTTTTTCATAATAGGGTTATATTATTTTTAAATCATTCATCATAAAACGTTCACTAATTAACAAGCTGGATAGAATGTATGTGTGTTTTAGGTTGGGTCTGTGTAAGTGTATAGGCCTGTGTACATTGAATCTGTAGGTTTCTATGTTTGTGTGTTTGTGTTTATTTTGAAAAAAATTTTTAGCGTTTATTTATTTTTGAGAGAGAGAGAGAGAGAGAACGCAAGTGGAGGGAGGAGCAGAGAGAGAGAGAGACACAGAATCCAAAGCAGACTCCAGGCTCTGAACTGTCAGCACAGAAATAGATGCGGGGCTCAAACTTACTAACTGTGAGATCATGACCTGAGCTGAACTCAGAGGCTAGCCAACTGAGCCACCCAGGTGCCCCTGTGCTTTTTTTCCAAATTTGCTATATGCTCATTATATGACCTTGAAAAGAGTTATTTAACCTCTCTCTGCCTCCATTTTCTCTTCTGTAGAAGTAGGTACAACAATACTACTTCTTTCAAAAAGATATATGGAAATTAAGTGAGTTAATTTTTGAAAAGCATTAATGAGAATAGCAGACGGATTGAAAATGCTCAGTAAATGTTAACTTTTACTATTGCTCTTATTAGAATATTGTTATCATATAGGAGGACACTTTATAGAGAGGTATGTATGTAGGTAGATAAATAGACTCTAAGTAAACGGAATAAAAACTTAAGAATTGTTAAGGCTCAGTGATGGGATTATAGGAAATCATTTTCCTTCTGTATACAACTTTTTTTATTATTGCCACAATAAACATTTATTATCTCACATTTAGGAACAAGTATTTCAAAATGGGAAAAGCTCCCTTTTTTTGAGTAGTTCTCTTTTCTTTGAAATGAAATATAGTATTTTGTTTGCCTGAAGTGATATAATAGATCTAAGAGACCCATTTTAAGAGCTAGATGCTAAAATGCAGGGGAAATACCATATATGGAGATCTCTTCTTTGCTCTCTGCAGCTGTGTTCTTAGGAGAGAGAGTTACCTTCTGGATGAACTATTTTAACTTCTTGATTTATTAGGTTTATAAGAACAACATACTCTTCCTTTGACACTTGCAAAAGCAGAAAGAGGCTTGTCTTCAATATAACACACATTTTAAATACACAGCTGTGCATCCAAACTGCAGAAGTGTGTTAAATAATCACAGAAATACAGAGTGTCAAGAAGATGTCAGTAGAGTGCTGGTACTGGTTTGATCCTGAAATAATTAAAACAATGTTTTTTCGTTAATTTATTTTGAGAGAAAGAGAGAGAAGGGGATAGGAGATCCGATGCAGGTTCTGGCTGACAGCAGAGAGCCCGATGTGGGGCTTGAACTCACGAACCGCGAGATCTTGACCTGAGCTGAAGCTGGATGCTCAACCCACTGACCCACCCGATGCACAATCCTGAAACAATTGTTGTCTCTGGAGCTATATCAGATAGAGCCAGAGACAGGAGGTGCGTGCTGTGTCCATTCCAGAGGGAAGACTAGATTCAGAAATGGTGGTCCTCAGGGCACCCGGGGGGTCCAGTCAGGTAAGCATCCAACTCTTGACTTTGGCTCAGGTCATGATCTCACCGTAGGTAAGTTCAAGCCCCACATCAGTTCCCCGCGATAACAGCTTGGAGCTTGCTTTGTGTACTCTCTCTCTTTCTCAAAATAAATAAACATTAAAAAAAAAGACTTGGGGTTCCTCACTGGATAAGGACTTGTGAGCCAGAGACTGTTGCTTGCACACACCAAGGGCTGATGGAAGGCATACCCAGCCACGAGGCAGCCCTTTCTGCTTCTCTGTCAGCACCAATGAGGCTGCAAAGGATTGAAAACCTCAGGAGATCTTGGAAGTATTTCTACACATTCTGGATAGACTTTGATAATCCTTGGGCGTGACCTTCACCATGGACTATGGAGAGGAGAGAAGAGCACAGACGTAGCATTTCCCTGGTCCAGAAATGCATCTTAAAATACACCTGCATTTTGATGTGTGGCATCTCTACGAGGTTATTGTGTTTCACTAATTGATTTCAAGAGAATGACTGGCTCTAGAGAGTTAATAATACTAATGGCAACATAATAATGCGAGTGTTATTAGCTCATTGGGAAACCTGTAATGGCATCCATCCTGGTCTGCCTCCAGAATCTAACTCTACCCTCAGCACTTACGGGGCTCCAGAGGCTAACCTGGAACATTTAGTAACAATTTGTATCAGAGTAGTTCTCTTCCCCCAAAAGACTTTTATCTGCAAAAGTAATAGAGATGAAAGGCAAATGGCTTAAGGCTTAGCACCATCACTGCTTTGAAACGGCCCCAGACACATTAATGGGGAAGCCCCATGTAAGGCTACCAGAAGAAGGACTGAAGAATTTCCTGGAAGATAACTCCATAGGAAAAGAAAATCCAGCAAACAGGCAAGAAAGCCTGATCAGCAGTAGGGAGAGCAGTGGGGACTAAGCCGTATGTCCACGCCCAGATTCTAGTTAATGGAGTCGTCTGAAACTCAAAAATGTTTGAAGGGAAGGGGCTTTAATTTTTTAAGAACTACTTTTTTTTTTTTTAATTGCCATTATAGGGTTTGAACTCCTCTTCAGCCCTCTTTGGGCTCTGTGCTGACAGCTCGAAGCTTGGAGCCTGCTTCAGATTCTGTGTCTCCCTTTCTCTCTGCCGCTCCCTCAAAAATAAATAAACATTACAACACTAAAATAAAACAAAACAATAACATTACCATTATGGAAATATATCACACTTTGCCATCTGAAGGGGTTCTTTCAACCACTGCTCGGAATACAACCCGCCTTTACACTTGGGCAGCTCACCACAATCCAACAATGCTTTGGCAATAGCCATAATGACGGCTCTTAGAAGCAGTCTTCTTAGAGGCCTTGGAGGCCTCTAATAGTGTAGGAGAGGGTCTGATTCGAAGAGGAGACCGGAGAGCAATATTATGCAGGAATTGGCTAGACCTGCTTCACAGTGTACCTGGGACATCTCCTGGATAAATATTTAGGGTTCTGTCACGCCTGAAAATGTTGCTTGTGTGTACTGGTAAAAGTGGGGTAGAGTCTGAAGTCTGCCCACGCTGGGCCATACAAGATCAGGGGTCTCGGAATGTAGCTTGTCGTCAAAGTTTTCAGAGACTGACACCTGCACATTTCACCTACTATAGAAAAAAAAAAACCTCTTTATAAACTTTAACTTTATGTATTTGATTTAAAATTGAGAGGAGGGGCATCTTGGTGGCTCAGTCGGTTAAGCGTCAGACTCTTGACTTTGGCTCAGGTCATGATCTCACATTTTGTGAGTTCAAGCCCTGTATCAGGCTCTCCACTGACAGTGCAGAGCCCTGGTTGGGATTCTTTCTCTCCCTCTCTCTCTCTGCCTCTCTCCTTGCTCTTTCTCCCTCTCTCAAAAAATAAATAAACTTTAAAAAAAATAAAAAACAAGAGGAAATTCTACCATTATCATTTATGTTGAAGGTTATGACAAAATATGTGCATGATCTGAAACAAATTGTCTCCATGGACATAAACCAAGAATTGCTCTAAATCAACATTAATGTCAAGGAAGGCAATATTAAAGGACATGGATATTTTCTTTGATACAAAAAGTAGGAAAAAAGATATTTATAATAGACCCAGGGATTCATGAATGGCTCAGTCAGTTGAACATCTACCTTCTGCTCAGGTCACGATCTTGTGGTTTGTGGGTTCAAGCCCTGAGTCAGGCTCTGTGCTGACATGTCAGAGCTTGGAGTCTGCTTCGGATTCTGTGTCTCCCCCTCTCTCTGCCCCTCCTCTGCCCACATACTCTGCTTGTCTCTCAAAAATGAATAAACGTTGAAAAAAATTTTTAATATGAAATAGGCCGAGATTATCCAAACATGTATTAAATCAAGATGGCAGACTGACACATTCATTGAAATTAAGGTACCTCTTGAACTTTCTGTTAAATTCAGTCAAAGTCATCCAGCTTCCTCAGAAGTTATCATGAAGAGATAGAGATAAAAGCAAAACACTTAGTTCAAACAGACACTTGATGCCTATCTGTCAAAGTCGGCTGCCTAATTCTCTATGGTTGTTAGGCTCAAGGAGACTACTTTTTTCTAATAACAATTAGATTGCCACACACATTAACCTCCCCCCATCTTGGGATCTGTTAGTGCAGCTCTGCTTACCTACAGTAGTTCTCTAAAAGCCACTTGTTTTTAAACTATTCAATCCTTTACACTTAAAATGGATCAAAATCGACAGAGGTCCAACACTACCCATGGCTGATGGTATCTCTAGCTATTACTTCATGTGAGTGGCTGCATGGCGGCTCCTTGGTCTGGAGATAGAAAATTGGGATTAGAATGTTTTTAACGACCCAGGAAGCCCCTCAAACGAAACTGCAATTATATACTCCATTTTACATAGTTCTCTTGAAAATAGTTGGGGTGGTTTTGTTTTTGTTTGTTTTTGTCTCTCTCTCTCTGCTGGGAGATTTTCTCCAGTCCCTACTTTTTTGTATGTTATGAAGTCTTAAGTTTCATTTTCCTCAATTATTCAGCTCCCGCCTGAGCTGATGCAGTGTCTCATATGTACAGTTCATTTCTACATTGTACATTACATGTACATTCATTTTCCAGAGTATGATAATGTTTTCCCCCCAAAAATTGAAAGGTCATTTCTTCAAGGTGATGCAAAGTTTACCTGCAAATACAGCTAAGTCAACACCAATGACAGTATCAATGTTTTAAATCCTTTTGGATCATTACTTGACATTGAATGCCAATCATCTGAGAAACTCTGTCGATCTTCAATTCAAAGGACTGAGTCCTCAATGCTGGGCTATAACTCTTTCAGACATTAGACATGGGTTTACCTAGAAATTTACTTCAAAACATGGCAAACCATTGTGGTTTGGGGATATGAATACTCATGTTTTGATTTATCTTCGACCACAAACACCATACCAAAGATGCATTTTTGGATGGTATAGAAGAAACGGAAAATTTAGTATAATTGATCTTATAAGATGATAATTTGTTGAATTTTGCAATGTTGGGAAAGGAAACTAGCCTTCATGGGAAATGTAAGAATAATTAAGAGATAAATCATTTTATTATTTTATTTTACTGTCCCCAGGTTTTTGTTCTCATTGAGCTTGATTCTGTCTTCAGTGAGGATGAGGAACTAGACGTACAGGTTGGCCTCTAGGAGAAACAGTTATTTTATGAACAGACATAGTAACGGGACTCCATTACTGTTCCAAGAATGCAAGAGGTGCTCTGGGGATTTCCTAGGGTGCATAGCCCTGTTTGAGCATCAAGGGCTAAGAGCAATGTTAGGGCACATGGAGAGTTCTCCAGTTTTCCATTTACATCTGTAAGAGTTTTTCAAAGATTTCAAATTCACAATGTAGGAAAAAATTATGCCCACATCTGTGAGTTCAGCATTCATAGCAATGTAATCTTGTATACCTCTCGGCTAAGTCGCACTCGGAGTATGAAGCTGGCGAGAGTACTCTACTTTTAGAAACACGTACACTTGGGTTGTCTAATTGTCTACCATCAACTTCAGCTTTGATCTCGAGCAAAACACATAAAAATATGCCTCGGCACTTATTTTCCTAACTTTACGTACCAGAGTCCACTGACCTGAGCTCGTTTGACCCCAAGGGAATTGCTAACACTATTTTTATAATTACCCTGCACATAAAATAATAGACTTAAAAATTCACAGTAAGGGTATATTCCATACCTCTGGCATAATTTAATTCCATTATCATCAGGTAAGCACTGAGTAGCCCCTTTGGCATGTCGTTTGAGATTAAGGAAAGATCTCCTGTTTTTAAATGTGATACACCAAAATCAAACGCAAAATATGGCCTACTCCTCCATCCTAGTTTCATTTTATCTTTATATAGTTGAATTTTAGTGTGTGGCTGTGCAGTTGGGGTGTGTGCCAGATATGGGAAAGTTATTTCTTCTTTAATTTACTACTTAAAATTAATGGTGTATTGTAGCCCTGAAGTCCAAAGCAACAAACGGCAACATGTCGCCAGTGTACATTCAGACTTTATTTCTCAGTTTAGTCCTTCACTGGACAGATTTCCTGTGCCTGCCTAATGGGAACACACTCATTCATTTGTCATCAGACTCCAAATTTAACTGAGTTAACATATTTTATTTAATCTTCCCCCAAGGAAATATATTGAACTTTACTAAAATAGCAGGGCTTGTTTTGGGTAAAGAGGTTCCACAATAAATCACGCATGCATGCGTGCGTGCCCGCATGCACACACACACACACACACACACACACACACACACACAGCCACCACTTTAATATCCTGCATATATGTAAGGAAAGCTACTGCCAAAGTGGTTTAAAGTAATAATGAAACAAAACCTGCCTCCTACACATGAGTACTTGCATTTCTGTTTTCTTGTCTTTGTGAAGAAAGGTAAAAATACCTTTGTTTTAAAATATCCCCTCTCACATTTATTAATAGAGTGTGCAAATCTATTTTGTTCTTTCAATATATGTTGGAATGGTGGTTTTGTATCTCAAGAAAGGGGACGTGTTCAAAGCAAATTATTTAGCAGGAATACAAGAACAGCCTTACCAGCTACTGATTTAACATAAGGAGGAAAAGAAAGCAGTGAATGCTGGCCCAAAGCGGGGATTGCTGGCAAATATATTTATTTTACTGAATAACTTAGGTAGAGTAAATGACAAGTTTGGGACTAAGTTTTGCAATAAGCATTTAACAGTCTCCAGTGTTTTCACTTAGGAGGCTCATTAAATTCTGAACAGTGAGCAGCCTGGTGTCCGATGAAGAACACATATTCCAGTGATATGAATTATGAAAATAGAAGACAGGTCATGTAAACAGACGACACACTGTTATAAAAAATAAATAAAGACTTTTGCCCCAGAACCAGATTGAAGGGGGGAAATGTCGTTAAGTCAATTGCTACTTTTGACCCTTCAGCATCGAGTCTATTTCTGGTTCAAATGGGAGAATTTCGTTCTAAAATGAAATAAATTTTTCAGTTTTCACGAAATCTTATATTAAAACATGAGCTCTCATGTGAGTTGACTCATACAATTTATCTATATATTTCTCCGCATTGTTCATTAGCAGTTCTTGGTTACTTTCTCTAAACTTTAGACATCAAATTTTCATAAACATGCAGGCTACACTGTCAGCCGAGGAAAAAATAGTGGAGATCATTATTAATATTTCAGGGAAGAGGTTCCTCTATTTGAATTTTATGATGTGACCTCTTTTCCACAAGCATGTATTATTTAGATGGTATAATGTCAAGTTTTCATCATGTGTATTTTGACAGATTTTCGTCACACGGGCCATTTTAATACGGCATGTAATAATCACAAGCTATTTACTTTATTAAGCATAGGAGAAAAGACATGACTGTCCTCAAGAAGCTTACATGAGAATAGGAAAAATAGAAAATATATGCCATTAAATAAATTCATATTAAGCATCGTGAGGCTGCTTTTAGTGGACCATGTGCTGTACCGGTTCAGTGATTGAAAGTTATCGGCTTCCAGGCCAAACGACTCCTGACGTTAGTACTTAGCAACCCTGTAGCTTTGGGCATATTATTTGAATTTTTTTCCGAGCCCCAGGTTCCTCATCTGCAAAACTGGAATAATGATATTTAAATTATAGAGTTGTAGCTACGATCGAAGATATTGTGCATAATGTGGCCGACACATGATAGTTGTTGAAGCCATTTCTTCAGAAGTATCTCATGTTCGGGCATGGTTTCAGCCCTCTGAGAAAAAGCATTTATGGCCAGTGTTTGTATAGGGAGATAGTCCAGGAAAAGAAAGCATCTCCCGGTCTGGAGGTGTCCCAGGGTGGTGAAGGTAAAACCTTCCCCTTCCATTCCCTTCCTGAGATTTGTTTACATTCCAGGGGAGTAATCCTAGAACCACACTCTCACCCTCTTCTCCTTGGACATCTGCTTACATTTATCAGAATCTACTTTGGAAGGGAGACAACTCACAAGATCAGTGATGAATGTCGGAGGAAGTTATCAAGGATATTCCAGAGATATTAACAATGAAAAAGGATGGGAGGCGGTGAGGAAAGTTCTTAGAAATATGTAGAAGCTGGGTGAGGCCTTGAAGAATAGCAGAACTTGCAAAATGTAGAGACAGGAGGGAGAGAGGGAGAGGATTTTAGGTGAAAAGAAAGCAGGGGTGGCGGGAATGTACCCAGCAACTCCCGCAGCCTGGGATATATGAGGGGAGGTGGGAGAGGCGGGTCAAATAGTTCAGGATTAGATCACAGATGGCTCTGAATTCTGGGCTACAGAGTGTGATTTGTTCCAAGCATTAGACTACCATTTCCTGTCTGAGGCGTGTCCCCGCTCTCTGTTCGGAGTTGGTGTGGCCTCATGTGTGTGAGTGAGCACACAGGAGGAGAACCAAGGGAAAAGGGTTCAGGGCTGAGATGGGTCCCATACCAGGGTAGCTGGATCTCTCTACCGACATCCAGCCTGGAGACTGCTCTCGGGCCAGAGAGAGTGTGTGCCACCTCCCAGGAGCCCAGACCTACTCACAGGACAGACCCTCAGGGCAAACCTTCAGGCTACTTTCTCTGACCTGAAGCTGACTGTGCAACTGGTCCCCAAACATTCCATTTCCCGCAACTAATATGACGAAAAGATGTGAAGCTCAAGAAATGTTTTGGCTGTTAAAATAGCTATATGGCCGTGGACATTGTGAAACCCTCAATAAAATGTTTATTGGGCACAGAATGTAATCTAATTAGGTTAAAAGCGAAACAAACTGTGTACATAAGACCACTGTGTGCTCTTCGTATAAATTTAGACCTTGGCCAAACTCTATAAAATCTATTAACTGGTTTTTGGCAAGTCTAGAGTATGAATGAAAGGTGCTATTTTCACATACATGATTATAAATATATCTTAGAATACATAAGAATAGAAGAGAAATTGATGGAAATTGGGTCCACCTTGACATAGATTGTATTTTGAAAAGTCACGTAACCTAAACAGAATGCTTGAATGTATTTAAGGGCTTGATTAAGCCAAGCCACCTTATTGGAAAAGGTTATTTTGGTTTTGTGTTCATTTGCCTTTGTCTTCCCAGGAATAAAATATCACAAAGCCATTTGCAAAGAGAATTTAAAAAATCACATATGGCCACTTTTCTCTCTCTCCCACAAAACCTTTTGGTTTCAGCTCAACTTAGAGAACACAAGTAACATCTCCTCAGCTATAACCCACTCCCATTCATCTGACATCCCAAATCCTTCGGAAGTGTAAGAGCCATCTCATTGTGCCTCAGGACTTCAAGGATGCCATCAGTCAATATCGGTAAACAGATTTGCTATCCGAATTTTCCTCCACACTCAGTTTAGAGGCATCTGCTCAAGCTACCTCTTTGTAAAGTACCCTCCTCCAACCATAGGTCTAGAAAAGTAACATCACAGCACAAGTTCAGAAGGCCCCAGACTCTAAAGATAGACCCCGCTTCTCACAATCAAACTTCGTTAAACTTGTTTCAACCCTACTCTACAATCTCAGTTAGGTTTTGTTCAAGAAGAGACATACCATTAGTTTTCACCTCCTGACTTCTGGTGTTCTTCTCTTATTCTCAATGGTCCAATCACTCTGGCAGATTAAGATAAGCACCTCCCCCACCCCCAGCCAATAACTGTCCATATTCAGATAGAGATGTATATGTGATCTATAGTACATACTAGTATAAAATAATATGTACATATAAATAAAATGTACACAATATATACCACATATACACAGACATGCTTGTGTCCTCTTATGTGAAGTAAGGTCTATTCCTGTGCCCATTCCATCCCTCCTACCTTCTTCCTTCCTCCCTCTCTCCCTCCCTCCATCTTTTCTGAATTTCTAATGTATCTTAATAACTCTTTCTTTACTCTACATGTTAATCATTTGGTACCCAGGATGCAAATAGTTTTTAGTTCACAAATCATCTTTTAACTTTGTTTATAGGGTTTCCATTTAGTATTTCACTGTTTTTTCAGTTGTTTTTCCTGTATGGTTTTTGCATTTTGTGTTTTGATAAACAGTATACTCCCATAAAGATCAAGTTAGCGAGCATCTTCTCCTACATTTTTTGTATCATTCTTATAGTTTTTGCTCCTTTCCATCTAGAATTTTGTGAATGTCTGTTAGGATTCTAACTTAAAAAAAAAGGGCAGTGAATGGTCACCATGCTGTAGAATATTTCAGATTTCTCCCATTTTAATATTGTAAATTGGCAAATAAAACAGATGCTCAGGGTGCGTGAGTGGCTCAGTCAGTTGAACATCTGATTCTTGATTTCAGCTCAGGTCATGATCCCAGGGCTGTGGGATTGAGCCCTGCATCAGACTTTGCACTGAGCATGAAGCTGCTTAAAATTTTCTCCCTCTCAGTCTCTTCCCTTCTGCCCTTTCCCCACTCATGTACTCCTTCTCTCTAAAATACATAAATAATACATACACATAATTCATAAATTCTCTACTCAATCCTTATGATCTTTTTGAGTGTTCTTACACCAAAATGACTGAATATTAACAACCATCTTTAAAATGTTTTGTTATCATGTGGAATAAACCTCTTCACCTCCTAGCCCTGCTACAGCCTTCACTACTGTTCTTTAAAACTATCTGGACTGTGCTAGCCCGTTTTCTCATCCAAATGAATTTCAGTATCAATCTATAAGGTCACTCAAACAAAGCTTCAAAAATATTAGTTGGGGCTTCTTTTATTGAAAGATTAAATAATCTGGGGGAGAATCGGTCTAACAGATCTACTTCATGTAACTCAATTTTCCTGGTGGACCTATAAATACTGTACTCTTAAACTCCAATGCAGCTGTGTAGTTCCTGGGCTTCTACACATTAACGATGACACATGGTCAAACTTGCACAGAGTACCAATCTCTTATATTGTTATAGTCCTTTATGATCTTGTTGTGTTATTCAATCAAAGTTCTTCCCTATGTATTACTGCATCTCGATCCAGCAATAGGAAGGGTATATGATAATTCCTATGTCATCACTGTGGAAACTGTCAACAACACTGGATGAAATTAACAGACATGAAATGAGGTTTTATGTTTTCCAGTCACTTCTCCCACTCCACAGACCTATTAGATCACCCTGTTAAGACACCATCAGAATAATTCACTTTCTTTTCATCGAAGAGCTGGACTAGCCACTGTGTAAAGATAATATGTACAATCCACAAAATTCTGTCTTTAAAGGGAACATAGTATTGGGGCTGAAAGGACTTTTAGAAATTATTGAATAGCAAATCTGTAATTTAATAGCTGCTGGAAGAGATGGAGGCTAAGAAAGTGAGAACTTTTTCAAGACAACTTACCTACTTGGTGGTTACACGTTGTATCTGTTTTTAGGTACGTGTTCTGGCTGTGACCTGTTGGCATCTCTCCCTGATGAAAAATAAAATAAAATAGATCAGTTCATCTGCACATTTGGAAACTTTCAGAACCAGAGTAACAGCTTCTCTGAGACCTCAAAGTACCATTTACTACTCCTAACCTACTGTCCAAATTTGCATTATCCAGTTAAGAGGATTTTTCAGATACCCACTCACAATAGCACATCTTTATTTTCCATTGTCACCAGGACTGAATGTGTTGTTGGGTTCAGTCTGTAATCATATTAAGTGGCTGTTTAGTTTCATTGTGCTTAATCTTAACCTGAAGGGACAGTATTACAGTATGTTTCCTACCTACTAGTGATAAACAAAAGCTAAAAACTTAGAAACCAGACTTACTGTTTTTACTCTGTGTTTTCTTTGGTCATAAAATATGTTTTCTGAGATGAGACGATTAGCACAGATGACATTAGCACCTTCTCTTTTTTAAATATCTTGGCAAGTGTTTCTCTGTGCATTAACGAGGTGGTGCTTCCGTCATCGATCGATCCCAATCTTTCTTATTTTCAAGCTGCTTCATCATTTACAAGGTCAAATTTCAGTAACTGCTTCTTAATCACATAATTTTGTAGCTCTTTAAATATTTTTGTAGAGTATGAAGCCAAAAACTAGGGTCACAAAGTCTTGGAGGTGTTTATCTTGCAGAAATGTTTATTTTAATTTCTAAACAGAGCTGTTTTTACAAAGCAAAATGAATGCCATGCAACTAATGGATGGCTGTTGGAGTTCACGTTGCACAGGATTGCTGTTGTTCAATCTTGGAGATCTCATCTTCGGGTGTTAAGGTGTACTCAACAAAACGTTTTCAATATGGTGTCAACGCTTAATTTTGCAACAACTCCATTAATTCTTTTGCCCAGTATCCCCAAATAATCCTCAGTTTCTTTCATTCAGTCCCAGTCAACAACTTCGATCATGGATGACTCTAATCTGGGTAATTGCTATTGGCAAAAAATAACACAAAATTACCATAAATTCATGATTTTCAACCTCAACTTGGTTGTCAGACAATACTTCTCTGTTTCAATATTCATCTTTCTTACTCTGTTCTTTGATGTTTTCAACCTTTAATATTCCATTTTTATACTTCTTGCCACTCCTTCACTCAGAATGGGCAATCTAGTGAGTTTCCTACCTAAGAAAAATCAACTCCCCTGCTTCTTGCCACCAATCCTTTATTCTTTGTCATATTTTATCATGGAAGAAGAGTTCCTATCTTTGTACCAGACCAAATACTTCATCTGTGCTCTGGGTTCAATCGACTTGAAATTGGAGTACATGAGTCTGTACATTATTATGCTCCATTACCACCTTCCTGTGGACAGTGACTGGGTCTACCATGTTTTCACTAGCTTAGAAGACCATATAACACAAAATAGATGCTAAATAATGTTGAAGGTGGGAAATAAGAACTATTTTTGAAAGTCATATAACTGAATTAATTCAGTAGTTTCCCAATGCTAAGCATCAGTACATACTCTCACTATTTTTAAACCTGGATGAAATGCTAAATATATCCAGTCCCCAACTCATTTGGATAGTTTTGCCCACACAATTTTGCCCTTTTCACTCTTTCTACTCTTTATTTTTTGGACTTGATTTCTTGGTTTTGATTCTCCCTGGTAGGCTTGTCTTCAGACTCTGGATTAATCCACATTATCTACTATGGACTTATCATGTAATGAATTCTAGAACTTTCTAGTAGGAGGCTCGTGTTGTGTTAGTATCTACTGGTCAAGACCATATACATCCAAGCAGGGCCTCACACAGGCTCTCCATCTCACTGATCTGAGTTTCTCTCTCTGCCACCAACAAAACAAACAAGCAAGCAATCCCTGAACAAATACAGAGTAAAACATGGGCACTGCAAGAAATAACAGAGTGGCAGCAACACATTGAGTAAGAAAAATTTTGACACTAAAGTCTGTTCTGCAACCAGAGAAGGAAGACAATTGGTGGCCTCTCTGAGAGGCAAAATTTAAAAAGATGGCTAAGTGAAATAAGTCAGGCAGAGAAGGACACATACCATATATTTTCACTCATAAGTCTAACAGGAGAAACTTAACAGAGGACCATGGGGAGGGGAAGGGGGGGAAAAGAGTTAGGGAGAGGGAGGGAGGAAAATCATGAGAAACTCTTGAATACTGAAAACAAACTGAGGGCTTAAGGGGGAGGGGGAAAAGGGAAGGGGGTGATGGACATGGAGGAGGGCACCTGGGGGGAAGAGCACTGGGTGTTATATGGAAACCAACTTGACAATAAACTATATTTTAAAAAAAGATGGCTTCAGTCCTGCTCTTCCCTCGCCTAGGACCATTGCCTGAGGATTCACTGAAGACCCACAGCAAGGTCCTTGCCAATAATATTTAATGCAAGATCCTTCTGAGTAGGGAGGTGAAAAAAGAAATGCAGGTAAAGACTGACTAGCATCTGACATTCTCTTCTCTGCCCCCGTCTCAACCCCTAGTGTTGGGGAAATACAGTTCTCTTCCTTATGACATTCCTCCCTGAGGGTCTGATGGTGAACTTGAGGGAGGAGTTGCATGGTGGAATCAATGAATCGGGAGATATTAATTGTTTTCCATCTTGAGGTTTCCACACAAGGATGCATCTCTTCCCTTATTTTGAACGCCTAGCTGTTGCAGAAACTTATGAGAGTTACCACAAGAGTATCGGCAGCCTTTCTAACATTAGCCATTCTCTGGACACTGTGGCAGCATTTCACTATAGTTCTGCCTTGACTTTCCTGGATGGTTATACGCCATTCAGACAGCATCTCTGGGGAAGTGCCTATTCAAAGTATCTGCCCATTTTCTTATAGAATTACCTTTTTTTCTTACTGATTTGTAATTTAAATGATTTTATCAAGATCACACACATAAAAGGTGGTAAAATTGTGTCTGAAACTCTAACCTGAGTTAAATGTTCTTAATTGTCCTTGCCCCTCCAAATAGCTTACAGAAAAAGTGAAATAATTGCATTCATTAATGAATATACTAAATGATTCTGTATTTTAAGATATTATATATTTTCATAGTTTTAAAGCGTATTTATTTTGAGAGAGAGAGAGAGAGAGAGCACAAATGGAGTAGGGATAGAGAGAGGGGGACACAGAATTCCAAACAGGCTCCACACTGTCAGCACAGAGCCCTAAGTGGGGCTCAAACTCATAAGCCGTGAGGTCATGACCTGAGCAAAGATTAAGAGTCAGATGCTTAATTGACTGAGCTACCTAGGCACCCCTAAAATATTGTACATTTCCAAATAAAATATGTCAGGATGTATATCACAAATACATTCATACTCAGATTCACATAAATAAAATGTTAGCATGTATATCACATACATGTGTATATATATGTGTGTGTGTGTGTTGTGTGTATATATATATATATGAAACAATTTTTCATTGGTTTATGAAAATAATTCTACTTATTAAGGACAGCAAATGAGCAATTCTGGAATACCTCTCCACCACATCCCAAGTATGATGAGCTGTGTATATGTGAATAATATATGGCAGTGCTAAGTTGTTTAGGTTTGTACTTATAAGTTATGGTAGATAAAAATATAGTCACTTGAACTCTTTTGAACTCATCTGACAATAGTTGTAGTTAAGGTCGTAACAGGTAACACAGATCCATAGGTGTGAGTGAATTTTGTATTCATGTAACTATATGTGTGGACATGGTGTTGACATAAAGCTTTTGCTTTAAAACTTTTTTTTAATGTTCTTTATTTTTGAGAGACAGAGAGAGACAGTGGGAATAGGGGAGGGTCAGAGAGAGAGGGAGACACAGAATCCAAAGACGGGCTCTAGGCTCTGAGCTGTCAGCACAGAGCCCGATGTGGGGCTCGAACCCATGAACCTCGAACCCATGAACCGCAAGATCATGACCTGAGCCGAAGCTGGATGCTTAACCGACTGAGCCACCCAGGCACCCCAAGCTCTTGCTTTTTAACAACTGATTAAAAAACATGTGAGCAGATATGTGATCTGAAGACCTGGTAGAAAAATTATGAAATTTTACTTACACGAACTCAATTATTTGTTCTCTTTTTTCCCTCTCCTATCCTACGCTTCCCTTGTCTCTATTTTTCTTCTTCCTGTCCTCATTCGTGCTCTTCTTTTCTGTTTGTATCATGGGGCTTCCAAAGATGGAACTATTGCAATGTACTAGAGGTAAGGGCACCGCAGGAGGGGCCGAAGGCAGACAGGAATAGAGAAGGAGGAGGAGGTTCTCTTCGGACACGGGCTGGCAGCTCCATCGCCCTCTTCCACTCCGCACTCCGGGAGGCTGGTCCCCACCTCCGAGAACACACGTGGGGAGGGAGGCCGTCTGTGAGTGGGACTAAAGACGCCAGTGCCGTCAAGCTGCAGGTGCAAGCCCTCAATTAGGACCCATCGTTCATCTCTGTCAACATTAATGGAATTCAGGAGCCCAAAGTGACAGGTACAGCAACTGCTTTGGGAGTTTAAAAATTAATACCTTCAAGTTTCATTTCGCCGTTCCTTCTAGTCCCAGCTCCCGTCCACTGGGAAGGGGAGCGGGAGCCTCGCCCCTCTGGCATAGGCACCCCCGGAAGATGAGGCCCAGATCCCAGTGTCCCTGCAGACTGATTTTGGAGAGCGAGAAAAGAGAGGGGGCTTGGGGATAGAACTCACGTGCTCTTTTGAACTCTGACAAAACAAAACGAACCTTCAGTCATGCTATCCCAGACCAGACCTGACAATTGTCCAAGGCGTAGGTTTGATTGCAGGGGCAGCCTGTCCATCGGAACCCACCAAGCAGGATAACAAATGAAGGCTGAGAATCAGCAATGGCCAAATCGGAGCCCGCCTTCAGACAAGACAAATACAGTACACGGTAGCCAAGTTTCTGAAAATCATCAAGTATCTGCAGGATTTTATGTCGTGGAGCTGCCTATATTTTTTACAAGTGTGATAAACCATTACGTATAAAACTGCGTTCTAAGTAGGAGGAATTGAAAACCTCTCTAGGAATGCAATCGTACATGGCTAATTTTTTCTATATAAATAACAGAGGAGATTTAAAAATGATTTCTCTTTCCTTTTAAGATTAGAAAACATGCTTTTTCAACTCCCTGTCCATGTGTGTTCTTGAGTTCCCTATAAATGATGTGAAAATTTGCCATGAATCAGAGCCAAAACCTCTGACAGCAAATCCCCTGCTAAAATATGAGAGCTCACACTGAACAGATTTCTGTAGTGTAACTGGAGCATTGCCAGCGACGTTTTCAGAGCCCTGACGTCTCAGAGGAACAGCTTCTAGGTTCTTTTGGCCAATGCGGCCCAGTTCTTTCCCCAGGGTGAGGGTGGGCATACTGGGTATGGCTCGTGCCTTTCCCCCACAGGCCCCTTTACATCCGTCTTCACTCTGCTCATTGGTCAGTAGCCTCTGGGCCCTGGTTTGAACTCCATTGAATTTAAAAGTTGCTTCCTTTTTCAGTTAGCAGAAGCTCGGGTCAAGAGCAGGCAAGTTGGTACCTTGGTTTTGAAAGCTATTTCTGGGGCTTTCCTTAGTCATATACAACTTTCTGCCTTTAGCCTTTCCCAGTGTGGCGCATATGAGTGTGGCTTCAGCCCATCTCTCACGTTGGTGCACACATCAACCGAGACGGAGTTGTGTCTGGACAAACACGCTTCCCGTCCGAGTCGCAGAAGTCAGCTCGTTAATAAAAATGCTTGTGGGCTTCTATAGCAAGGGAGTCCTAAGTGACACATGATTCAGACAAGACAGAGTGTTGCTTTTTAGTTTCTATTACCAAAAAAAAAAATGCATTTTTACAAAAGGCACCACAGGTAAAGTAACCATATAATTTATCATCAAAATAAGGACACCTTGGAGAGCCACAGGAGGTCCTATGAATAATTAGTCCAGGACAACAGGCATGAAACAGGACAGTCCCAGGTGGCCCTGGACGTATGTTGTCCTAAACTAGGTCAGATGGCCCACAAAACGGCTCTTGCCGGTAAAAATGAAAAAACAAAACAAAAAGTCAGGAGCTGGCAGGTGGAAAGTCAGCTTTCCTCAATGGTATTTAGTGTACTCTTTTTGACATAGCAATTTAAGAAGAGTGGTTTCTGTTTTCCAATAGCTAAGAATTAGATGTGACTTTTTTTTTTTTGAGAATGTGCAAGAGACAAGAGTGAAAATTTGAGTCTCTTAAGGGTTTCTTAAAAAGGCATCCACAGAAGGAGGAGGTATGATAAAAGGAGCAAGTTATGATTAGTAAAATCATGAAAAGATTCTTATTATTCACCTAGGATGGCATAAAGTGCTCTTCAGGCACTGAAAGGTTTAGCAGGCATTACCTTTTGTCTCATTAGAGAAACAATACATAACAGTATGGACTGCAGACATTC
Source organism: Suricata suricatta (assembly GCF_006229205.1). Taxonomy (NCBI): domain Eukaryota; kingdom Metazoa; phylum Chordata; class Mammalia; order Carnivora; family Herpestidae; genus Suricata; species Suricata suricatta. The sequence goes on along the minus strand of NC_043706.1, from coordinate 6,953,225 downwards.
AACAAAGGAAGAATGTGATCTGGGCTGAGACGGTCAGGAAAGATTTTAGGAAGGAAGCGATGGTAAAATCAATGACAGTGGCCCTTACCTGATGTAGGGAGGATATAGGAGAGGCTGTAAGGAAAGAAATAGCAGGAGCAAAGTGCTGAGCGATGAGGTGTAAGTCATGCCCAGTTCATACTGGTATGGCACTCGAGCCCAGCCAAAGTACTGGGAATGGGGAGATAAAGCTCAAATAGTCAGGAGAATGTACTGAATACCAGGCTAAGAGTAGGCATATGACCCCATGAGAAGTGATAAGTGTTTGAAACTCAGACCGATGAGACTGTTGACAGAGAAAAGACTGGCATGAGGGAGATTAGTTAGGCAGTTGTTTCTGTGCTACCTAAATACAGAACTGAATTAAGATGATGATAATAAAAATGGAATATGTTTTTAAAAGTCCTCTAGGAGCCCCATAAAGAGAAAGATCCAGATTATTCTTGGTGCTTATTTAGGTAAGTTGATCCAAAGAGTGGCAGAATCAGAATGAAGCACAGCTTCCAAATCTCTTAAAAAAATTTTTTTTAATGTTTATATTTTGAGAGAGAGAGACAGAGACAGAGCACGAGTAGGGGAGGGGCAGAGAGAGAGGGAGACACAGAATCTGAAGCAAGCTCTAGGTTCTGAACTGTCAACACAGAGCCCAACATGGGGCTCGACCCCATGAACCATGAGATCATGACCTGAGTGGAAGTTGGATGCTTAACTGACTGAGCTACCCAGACGCCTCCAAATCTCTTGAAGTTAGGAATGCCATCATGCTTTAGAGGATGAGGAGTTCGCTTCCAGATGAGTTAATGTTTGAGTGTTCAGAGAAAGACCCAGGTGGGTAGGTGTTCTGCAGGTAGATTAACATGAGAGTTAAATTTAGATCTTTGGAAGTCATTACCTTGAAAGTGATTATGAAAATTTGACAAGTGGGTGAGATCTCTAATTGAGAAGGTCTGAAGCAAGAAAAGAGAACCTGCCCAAAGAGGTTCTATGACAGTGAAGAAAGAAAGCTTTGAAAGAGGCAATGAAGAGGTCTGAGTGTTTAGGTGAGCAACTAGGAGTTTGTGGTTTTGTACAACCTACATGAAGAGATCTTAAACAAGAATATCATGGTCTTCAACAATAATGTTTATATTATTAAAAGGCAAAGAGAAAACAAAGAAAAGACTTTAAAAAGACATTTGTTGGCTGTGTTATTGTTGCTCATCGAGAGCTTAGATAAGACCAGATATCAAGGAAATGGAAGCAGTGAATGCAGTTAGGTCATTGAAGACCTTTTATAGTGTAAAGAAAGCAAGGCATACTATAGATGGCAGCTTATCATGGGATAATGTATCTGAAATTTCTAGAAGACACTGGTGATACAAGAAAAAAGAAACATTTTTGAAGTCATTCATAAAGAGAAGGAAGGTGGCATTACTGAAAGAAGAAACCAATCAGAATTTCCTGAAGTGAAGAAAGGATATCTATATCCAGAAAAGGTGGTACAATAAGGAAATGTTTAAGTGAGGAAGAAGGTATAGCATTAACAGGACTTGATATCATATTATCTCCCCAAAAGGTTATACTGACGTTCCTGGTCTTGGTCTCTGCTTACATTTTTATAAGGCTTACGAAGCTCTCTGTTAATTTAGGATTTGCCTTTCTTTACATCTTTCTTCCCTACTTTCCTTTCTATCATGTTGATTTCTTTGCTTATTTGATTTGTTGATTTATCCTCCATCTTCTTTTGGTGCTCCCACCGAACTAGTGAAACATAATATTAAACTATGTGGCTATAGTGGAAGAGAAGATGGCGGCAGAGAAGGAGGACCCCAAGCTCACCTTTTCCCTTTATTAAATCATTCTAAAGACCCCCTCAGTCGACCTGAAGACATCAGAACAACCACTACAACTAAAGGGAGAGAAAAAGCCACATTAAAGAAGGAATTTAAATAAAAGCTTACACACACACACACACACACACACACACACAGAGTTTCTGTTTGTAGTCTCCTATATTTTGTGCTTTTTGTTCATGGTTCCTAATTTTTCCCCTCATGGTTTCAATTACAAATACTTTTTAAATCATCTCTGTTCTACCCCATGTACAAGTCAGATAAATCATAAAGTTATTTCAATAAGTAAAGGATTTTAAGTATGAAGATCTTTAATTCTTTCATCCTGAATTTAAAAAGTGACTAATGCTTTAAAGTATTTGTAATATTATATTGTGAATTGCTCAAAACATAAGGAAAAGCAAAACGTTGGACTTCATATAAAGCTCTATTTTATTAATAGTGACGTGAGTTACAACTTAGCTAAATTTACATTGGATTCAAGGAAAAGTGCATGTGCCAATTATAAAGGGGCCTGAGGCTGATTTGTGCACTGAGTACAATTTGGAAAATGGTGAAACACTAAATAAATACTTAGGGAGATTTTAAATTTTAGGTGCATCATATTTATTTTTATATCTTGTAAAAAATCATTAGCTGTGGTCAAAATAGGACTCCTATAATTGCCACGTTGATTTGTAGGCTGTGGGCTGTTGACATGACCCCAAACTTGGGAACAAAAGCTGAAAAAAAATTAATTATTTAGACATTTACAAATGCCTCGGTGTTTGGAGCGATGTAAAAACATATGTGTATTCAAGTTTTATTCAAATATTTTATTTAAATAGTGAGTTTCTGAAGCTCCTGAAATTGGCCTTCAGTCTTCCATGCTTCAAATAGAGTCAATTATCGGTAATCTCTGTCCCATTGTCTACACAGACACCCTACACATCTGCCCCTAACTTTTCCTCCCCATCACCCCCAGTCAACATTTGGTGAGTAGTAATCATGTGCCAGGAACTGCATAGGTGTCTACATATATTATCTCTAGTCCCCACAACCAGGCTGCAAATTAGAATGTTTCCTTCATTCTAAACAGGAAGCAAAGGAGGCTCATAAAGTTTTAATAAGTTACTGATAAAGCTCGAGTCAACATAGATTTGCGTGATTCAAGATCAGTAGTCTCCACCACTATGCCAAGCTGCCTCTCTCCTACCACACTGGGTAGAAATCCCTCTTTGATTGGAACTGGATTAATTCAACAGCTCCCTAAATGGATGGATCTCTCTGCCTCAGATTTCACCACTGGCTGACCTGCTATCACACTAAATCCTTTAAAATGTTCCTTATAACAACTTTCCATGTTCTCTCAGATGCAAGAAATAGAGGCCTCACAAAACAGCTTACTCAATAAAGCAAGATTACAATGACGAGAAAAAGTTTTGTTGTGAAATTTACAGCATTAGATTGCGTAATACCTATTTATTGAAGTTTGTAGTGATGTTCTTAGTGATCCAGCACGTGACTGATATATACAGATGCTCCATGTGTAATTCAATAGTATTTTATGTTCTTAACTGGAAGTGGGTGTTGTGAGTTGCACATACCTACTGGATTAAGCTATAAATCAAGCCTTCCAGTTTGGTTGTCCTATTTTATACACTTCCTCTGGTTTTACTTCTCCTCTTGCCAAATTCCTGATTTGTTGACGGTGCCACTGTTTTTGGCTTTTTGGTTTTTTAAATTTATCTCTGCCTGCCCTCGTCTCCTGGCCCTCATTCCAGAAGCAGGTTTTAGATTAGTGGGTTGCAGCCCCTGGCTTACAGTGAGATTAAAGATATTACAGCACCCAATATCGAATCAGCTGCTGACCTATTTTAGTTGTCGGACACCTATGCCAGCTCCATTTTGTACAGTCAAACACAGTCATGTGTCAGTAGTTTATTTCAGCCTTTTACTTAAATTCAGGGTGGGGATATGGTTCTTTGGGATCCAGCACCCCTGTTAGGTCCTGGCTTCCTACCTTCCAGCTACATTCTGGAACCTCTTCTGAGTACTTCCATGAGCTCAACTTTCCTGGGCCACTGCCTACTTTTGGTTCACCAGCCTCTTCACCTCAACTCCTCACACTTCCTTATTTCTAGTTCACTTCTGCTCCCTGGAGACACTATCACATTCGCTAAGCCTTGACTCTGTTTACTTGTTTTCCTTTCATATTTTATCTACCCTTGATGCCAGTTTGGAGCAAAAGAGCTGTGTGATGATGCCTTCCATCCAACCAGAGGTTGGAATAGCACATTACCAATATTATTCTATATCCATTGTATAGTAACTACAATATGTATTGTAATGTATCTGTGAGACAGTGTCAATAACTGATAGAGTCTCCTTTATGGGGGACTGAGAGGAAGCAGAATTCTCATAGAAGGAGAAAGACATGCGCCTTTAAGTCAGACCACAGATGTGGCCATCAGAAATCTGGACAGGCTGTCCCTATGTACCTTTCTGTGGCTTCTCGGACGGTAAGTCCCTACTAAACCGGACAAGGTTAGGTTGGCATTCATGTCTAAAACAGCTCCTTCTTTTCCAGAGCAGAGAGGAGTAAGGACTGAAGGTGAGTCTTAGAGGCCTTCCAGAATGCTACAAATACTACAGCTTCCCCCAGTTCTACAATTTTATGAGCCTGTCATTAAAGAACAGAATCCAGGTGGCAAGCGTAGTGTCTTCATCCCTCCCAGGACTAGATTTGATAGCATGTGGAGAAGAATGTGCTCTTGAAGACGTTAAACCTCAAAATACTGTCAGAAATAAGAAGAGTGCATGAAGATCACAATCAATTTTATGAAATCTAGAACTGCTGCCAGGACAAGGAGAATGGGTGACACCAAGTCCAAGTTGATAGAAATGAATACACCAAGTCAACTGACTGAGATATCAATGCTTCCCTTTCAGGTTTCCAGACTGCATTTCAATCACACAATGCTGTGATTATCTAATTCACTTATGTTTTCAAAAGTGAAATGATGGTCATTAATCTTGGAAATACTTAGATATGTTTTCAAAAGCTTACCATCAATTTAAATTCAAGCACAGGTTTGAAAAAGAATTCTATAATTAACACATATTTCCCCAATATTCAATGAACTCCTAAGCAAGACAAGTAAAAGATATTCTGTATAACTAGCTTTTTTAAGTGGATTGGAAAAAAATGGTCTCGTAAATGGGATTTTGAAAAGAAACGATGAGGGAAAATGTCTGTAAGGAAATCAGCCAAAGGAAATAAACTTGTAGTGAAAATGTGTATGTGTGTGTGTGTGTGTAACTTTCTATTTTCTGGCATGAAAAAAAAGTAATGCATAAGAGAAAAGCTTCCCCATTTCCCAAACACATCTTAGGAAAGAACTGTTAAGATTTGTTCATCCTTAGATAAAATGCCCATAGAACTTCCAAATTATTTTAAGCATAGTTTTCCTTTTAATAATTAATATATGAATTATTAATAGAGCATAGCTAATTCTGTATAGGGCAGGCACACTTAGTGGATTTTCATCCTGATGTTCATGCAAGACATTCAATTTCTGTTTTACTAGAAGTGCCCTGTAACTACCTTTTTTCCGGAGAATATGGAATCCAATTTGAAAATAAACTATTAAAAAAAATACCAACAATTGCTTGCCTTGTACTATCTCTCCAAAGGAGACAGTGTTCCTGACCTGGGTGTTTCCTTTACTTCAGTCATTCAGTGCATGCCCTTTTCCTTTCATTTACAACTTTTCTCCTTGGGGTCACACGGCTTAAGACCATTCTGAAACTTGGACAGGATGCATTACAGGTCGGGCAGATGAGGCAAATTACAACTCAGGCTTCTGTTGTCTATTGTAAGACAGTAGCATTCCTAATTTCAAGTATATACCTAGCTCTATCCACCTGCACAGAATTGCCATCACGCACAAGAGAGAATGAATTATTCCCAGTCAGTAAAGCCAAATATAACCTGTCTTGCTGCCATACTTATCATTTATTCCTTTTACTATAATTCTCTCAAGAATTCTTTCCGCCTTATTCTATTGATTCCTCTATCTGGGCAAATGTCACAACTTTTAGGATAGTACTGTGCATTTCCCTAAGCCAGGCCTGCAAGATTCAATACTAAGGATCCCAATGATACCCAATCCTCAGTGATCACGGTACATGCTGTCTGGTGGGTAAGCCTGTGACCCGCACCCTCACCTCTAAATGCAGAGGCATCAAGTTTGACTGATGAGCAGCATGATGCCTCAAAGATGCACATGTCACAGATGATGATATCTGATGACTAATTTCCATAAGGGCACGTGGTGGGCAAAAGAATGCCTCTCAAAATGTCCGCGTTCTCCCCTCTGAAACCTGTGAAGACGGTAGGTCCCCAGGCAAAGAGGAAGCAATTTTACAGGGAAATGGATGTTGATAATCAGGTGATATTGCGATGGGAAGATTATCCTGGACTAACCAGGGGGGCGCAATGCCATCACAAGCTCCTTAGATATGAACGTGGAAAGGGGGTCAAAAGCCAAGGATAGTGAGCAGCCTCTAGAAGCCAGAAAAACAAGAAAGTGGATTATCTTGTAGAGCCTCCAGAAAGGAGCACCAACACCAGGATTTGAACCCATGGAGACTCACTTCAGGTTTCCAGACTTCAGAAATATTAGATAATAAATCTGTGTTGTTTTAAACCACTAAACTTGCAGTCATTTGTGACAGCAGCGATGGGTAATGAATGCAGGTCATTTTAGAATAAATCCATTTCAAAATGGAAACCCGCTGCTGTGTAAATGTTAGATCTGCCTTAATAATGTTACTTGGAAGAATATGTCAATTTTACTTTTCATTAAAAATGAATTTTAACAGACTTTCAAAAAGATGTTTGTCAGGTAGAAGAATCAAAGACATCTTGGCTCAAAAAACCTATGTATCAAAGACAATATCTGGCACATAATAGCTTCCAAATAGGTGAGATTTGAATGAAAGAATGAAGAAATGGACAGATGCACTACTGTTAGCTTCTTTAACTTGGGTTTTCTAGACTATATCATATAATGCATTAACAGAGCAATGGGAGAGGCCTCCTTGCAGGAAAACACCTTCAGCAAGTGATCAATCTCGAGTGCATGTGACATTTAAGCCATGGGTGATGGGGCGGGGGAGGGCGGTCAGGAATACTGGTCTCGAGTGCAGTGTAGTGTAGAAAAACAAGGCAACAGAAAGATTATTCAGAGGGCTGGGCAATGAATATTCACCATTTGTATCCCCAGTGTCTGCACCAAGTAAGTCCTCCAAAAATATAGGCAAATAAGAAATGGATAAACCAAAAGAATGAGATATAAAAAGTGGTTATGAGACATTTTAGAGAAAGTCTTAATGCCAAGTGAAGGAACTAGGAATATTAAAATGTAAAAAGTAAGATATCAATGAAGATTGTAAGTTAGAAGTGACAAGTTAATATGAGATGAATTAGAAGAGATGAACCTGGAAATGATGTGCAGATTTTGTGAGGACAGAAACTGTCTAGAGCTTTATTACTTTGTGCATACACTATTGTTATTATTGCTTCTATTTCCTTTCAGTATATGTAAAGAAAAGACAGATGTATAGAAAGATGTTATAACAGGCCAATCAAATGTGTGTGCATCTTCCACTGGCCACAGTCCCTTCTTAAAATGTCCTCCAGGAGCGCTTGTGTGGCTCAGTTGGTCAAGCATCTGACTCTTGATTTCAGCTTAGGTCATGATCTCACAGTTCATGAGATAGCGAGCGCCTAGTGTCAGGCTCTGCACTGACAGTGTGGAGCCACCTTGGGATTCTCTCTCTCTCTCTCTCTCTCTCTCTCTCTCTCTCTCTCTCTCTCTTTCTCTCTCTCTCTCTCTCTCTCTCTCTCTTCCTGCCCCTCCTGTGTTCTCTCTCTCTCTCCGCTTCAAAATAAATTAATAAAAACATTAAACGGAGAGTCCTCCAGGTCTCTGCAGGATCCTACCAAAATCTTACTCTTCCTTCCCTCAAGTGCATACAGTTTCTCACGGTCTTCTGCCTCACAACTATCAGAACCTTAATCCCTATTTATGTCAGTCATACACTAGCCCAGAACTTCCAGATCATTCCACATCACCCATGTTCACTGCTTTATGGCTTTTCACCTACATCTTCTGACTCCATCTCCTGCTCCTTCCTAAACCTTGAAAATTTTCCATCATGCTCTCTGGAACAAGGGACACTTCGTCAGCAAAATCCCTACTGTCCCTACAACTCGCCTGAATGTCATCCTTTTACTTTACTCAAAACCACCCCCTTAAACCTATTCCCACAGTTACAATCTTATCCTTAATAATTCACTGAAATTCTAAACAGCCCACAACCTGGATTTCGTGCCTTCTACTTTCTGACTACCCTCTCACATCTTTTGATGACCCTCCCAACTCCAAGATGTTTTGATTCACCAAGACCTGCAGTACATTAATCCAGCAAACTCATTATGTTCTTCCCCATTTGTTGTATCTATACTTCCAATAGCCCCGCCCCGAATTATGAAAATTCTCCTAGACCTTTCTTTCTCTCACACCTCGTATACAGCTAGAACACTCTACCTACTCAGAATCAAAGTAAACCTAGAATCCTACAACCCCAATACGTTTAGCTGGAAACATCATCCTCAGATCCTCACCAGATGTAGGTTGATAGCTTCCAACCTACCTCTCTGCTTCAATAATTGGGGCTTACTGTCAGCACATAGGCCACAAGGCTTACTTTACAATGTAAACTAGACATGTTGTTCCTTTGCCAAGAACTCGCCAATGGCTTTCTCATTTAGTCCAAATATAGCCAAAGTCATTGAGTAGCCATCAAGGTCTTACAAGATTTAGATCCCTTGGTGCTAGTCTGACCTCATCTCCTAACTCTCTCTTCCATTTTGGTCACATGGCATCCTTGCTCGTCCTAAATCATGATAAATATATTTCTGCATCAAGACCTTTGTGTTTGCTATTCCCTCTGACTGCAACAAGGTTTACTTTCTCATTGTTTTTCAGGGAAGGTTGCTTTTAGATATGATGGGGCCAGTGGCTCCTGGATGGCTCGGTCTGTTAAGCATCTGACTTTGGCTCAGGTCATGATCTTACAGTTTGTGAGTTCGAGCCCCACATTGGGCTCTGCGCTGACAGTTCAGAGCCTGGAACCTGCTTCAGATTCTGTGTCTCAGATTGTTATTTTCATTTTTGAAGGGTGTGTGTGTGTGTGTGTGTGTGTGTGTGTGTGTGCATGTGTGTGTGTGTGTGTCTGACGGATGGATGGATGGATGGAGACAAGTGGATATATAGATAGAAAATTGTTTGTTTTTTGTTTATACTTATTATGACATGAGCTCCATGAGGCTGAGAATTTTGCCTATTGACTCAATGTTGCCTTCCCAGAACTTAGAGCAGGCCTGGCATGAAGTAGGCCTTAATAAATATTCGTTAAATGAGTGAAAGTTGTTTAAAGGGATATAGAGGTGAGGGAGAAGATAATGCAACAAAGGTTCACAGAAACTCAGAGTATCAAAATAATTACTGATAGACTGATCATATTCTCAAAAGATCAAAGTTGTAATAAAGCTCAGAAAATAATCTGATTGTTTATGAAACCATCTGGTTCATAACAATCCTTCCCCCCCAAATTTCTTCTTATGCCTTGCCATTCATACGATCTTACACTACCATCCATTTGCCCTTCTCAGAAAATAATAAGATTCCAATTACGTCCAAGGCTATTTCCTGGAGTATGATTTAGAAAATTGCTTTTTTTTCTTCCAAATGAAAACACAGAGTGCTCATACGCTAGAGGAAAATTTTAGGCCCTGCTGTTTCAGTGAAGTTTTTAGAGACCCAGTTGTCTGGAGTAAGCCAAAGTAAAGGATATGTTCTTATACCCTGAAGTTCCCACTATGAAGAAGAAAGCATCCCACCCAGTAGATAGCTATGGAATCTGGAAGCATCTGATTCCACAATTGGGAACATTTCTGTGACTCATTGAGTATTGTGAAGGTTGCCAGCTGTAAGTGTCAGAAAGGTACACTTCAGGGGCGCCTGGGTGGCTCAGTCGGTTAAGCATCCAACTTTGGCTCAGGTCATGATCTCATGGTCTTTGAGTTCAAGCCCCGCATCAGGCTCTGTGCTGACAGCTCAGAGCCTGGAGCCTGCTTCAAATTCTGTGTCTCCCTCTCTCTATGCTCCTCCCTCATTCACACTGTCTCTCTCTCAAAAATAAATAAACATTAAAAATTTTTTTAAAAGAAACAAAAGAAAGGGACTCTAGGAGGACCACCCTGATGTGTGTGGGGCTGTGACATTTGAGCTTCTATCCTGATAACCCTTCGTAATCAGAAATATCTGCAAGGGATGCCCCTCGACAGAGTTCATGGACAGTCACAATGGGAAGATCCCAACAAAACACCTGCAGGGTGCTGCTAGTGCAAGTGGTGGGAACTGCTGTTCGCCCAACGGATCTTCTTCTTCTAAGTTGCTTAGGTAAAAGGAACCAGCCAGAAGAATGAAGGAGTTCTGTGCAGGTGGGATAAAATTATTATACAAAGAAAGTGCATGGAAATGGCACCCACTTGCCCTTTGATGGCAGAAGCTGTCAGAGGGTTGGGTCCTGGTGGTTCACAGTTGAAGTCTTTCTAAAATCGCTTTCAAAGAGGGCTTCCTAATCCAACCTTGGGACAGCCTGTGGGTACACAGGTGAGGTCCTTGGCCTCAGTTCAGAACACATCTGAAGCGATAGCCATGCCTCAGATCCTCCAATATTGGCGGAGATTCTGTTGTGGTTGTGCCCCAGCTCCACTTCTTTCCCTGCCCAATGCCACGTCCTTAATTACCCCATGATAGGTGTTTTTAAGAACACTTCTCTCTCAACCTCCTGCAAATCATGGCTTTTCCTTTTCCTTTTTTTTTTTTTTTTGCCAAAAAACTGGACCTAAAATATATCTGTGTGTGGTGGACATGAATGTGCTTACACATAAACTTGTGTAAAATCACTCAGAACAGGACAAAAATAATTTTTTTATAAAATCAGGTGTGATTAGTGGAAAAGACAAGAAGGTATATTTTCTTTTACGAGATGATGTTTTGTCAACTCGTACCAACAACAGAAAAATAAGATTTCTAGAAACACAAAGGCTGTTAAACAATTTTAAAGCTTTTGACAATTTTACATCTTAGGCACGCTTATAGGATTGATTTTTATCCTAAACAGGACAAAAATCGACTTCTACCTCTTTGAAAACATGGCATTTTTCAACTGTCCAGGTCTTTTTCTCTTAAAATGAGTCGTGTAGATTTAGTCCAAGAATATATCAACTGCCTCCAGTGTGAGATTTTTCATGCATTGGACTTTTATGAAGGACTTTCTGTCTTTGTCAGAAAGACATTTTAAAAGCACTATTAAAGTGTAAGACAATCCATATCTAGACTTTTAACATAAGGTCCTGAAATTTTAGAAATATCTAAAAAAGGTATACAATTTGGCTCTAATACCGATTCAATTTGATTTTCAACTCAACTGGGGCTCTCCAGAACAGCAGGGTATTCAGCTGGGGTTGGAATGCTCAGGTTACTTCTTTTCAGGTTATTATCTTGTGCTTCAACCTTTTTATTTAGTGCCAAACATGCTTTAGTGAATTCTATTGACTTAGGTTTAGAACCTTCTTCAGAGCATTTGTGAGACATCCATTCGTTCCCACTCACAGTTTCTAAGGTTTCACAACAAGGATCTGTTGTCATTGTTAGTGTAAGTTCAACAGTCTAAGTGACCTCACTCTCTTTCTAAACCTTAAATTTTGCAAAAAAGTTTATTCCAGCTAAAAGAAGGATTCACTTAAAGGGCTAATTAGGAGCATTATGGATTTGTCTTCCAACTCTGTCTTTGGAGAGAAAGACATGAAGGTAAGCACCTCTAGAAAATTAACAGAGCAAGTAAGGCTTGGAGGTGGGGGGAAAGGCCTTTCAAGGTCATCTGTTTGGAGATTTCCTTCTTTGGTTTCAGAGTTGAAACTGAATCGGTGAAATGGGGATTCACTCAATCCATACTGGGATTTACCAAACCATCAGGGGATCGCTGCCTAATCCATAAGAAGATAAGAGGGAACTCCACACCTTGTTATGCAGACAGATCAAATTTTTGTCCTTATCTGGCCTCTTAGAACAGAAACAACACAAGAATTCCAGAGTTAGTGATGCTCAGACTGAGGTGAAAGGAAAGGGTTCTGTGATCAATGATGAGGTCAAAACTTTACAAACAGGAAAACTCAGATTTTTTTAATTCATGGTAATTGGCCTCAACTTCAGAAGGGATAGAGATAAACATCTTGACCATGAAACTGTGCATATGGTAAACGTGCTAAATTTGTAGGCCAGAGGATTAAAACCGTGGATTCCTAAAGGAATCAGCTAGACAAAACTTCAGCAATCACTTACTATTTGAAACCAGACAACCAGGTTATTTGCTGCCAAAAAGACAGAGGTCAAATATTCAGAAGTGATGTCGGCTTCATTCTGCCTCTAATTCATTGGTGCCATCGAGATGTAATATTTGAGTTTAGTCTTCTACACAGTACGTTCAAGGGCTGGGTTTGCCAAAGCTGTGTGTTCTCAATTCAGTGAGGGCATTTAGACATTTACAAATAAAAAGAAATAGGAATAAAATTTAAAAAAAAAGAAATCTAAGGTAATGTAAAATCCGGTTGCAGAGTATCCTGAAAGATGCTAGGGACTTTAAAAAAGTAACTGGTGCTTCGTACGAATTCTACATTAATTATTAATTGTAACCAAGCATCATTTACGTAGCCACCTGATACATCATTAATGTGGTAAGGAATTTTCAGGGTGACGAGGAAGACATGTCAGTGGCTCAGTAACATGCAAAAACTAAAAGTGCCTTTATTATTATTTCAACATAAACTATTTAAATAATTCATCTTAAAGGAAAATTTCATCATAAATTTGGTAATAAGTTTTTTTCAATTGGGCACTGAGAATAATGAATCAATCAACAAAACAGTTTGCTCTGGCTAATCTGTGACAGAATGACATATTGGGTTGTATTTAAAGCACAGCATACCATTTATAAAACAGGATTTATGTATAATTTGTTACATTCTGACAAAACAAATGGCAGCAGAATACATAAGAAAATAATTCCTGCCATCCTTTGGGATCAGTTGTCTCAAGAAAAAATACTATTCATGTTGGCAAGAATGCACTGTGTTACTGTAATTATGTCTTTCAAATGTCACTGAATCAGAGATGGGACCAACTGCCTTGACCTACAATCTAGTTAAATTGCACTATCCTTGCCAAAAAGTCTGCTTTAAAACTCCTTCATTTTGCTAGGTTAGTGCATCTTTTTTTTTTATATGGACTAAAAAGTGATGCCATCCATAGCTGCATGATGATAAAATGCACACACACACACACACACACACACACACACACACGCACAAACACGTACATCCTTAAAAAATGAAAATAACAATCCTTCACTTATGAGGATTAAAGTTTCCTGGCAGAAAACCTTCCCTGTAGCCTGAAATAGAGGGCTGCTAATTCGTCTAAGCCAAAGACAAAATATCAAGGTAAAAGTCAGGAGGGATATTCAAAACCTTCACAGACACAGCACTGTAGGTAGGACCACCAACCAAGCCAAATGGAAACCAGTTACATCAGGAGGAGAATCCCACACATCTCCTGATGTGCCAGGGGACTCTCCTTCTGTTGCCAAATGATATGCGTATTTTGGGGAGGTCCTGGGGGAGGGGCTGTAACAGCGGAAGGAAGGGAAGAACTTTTGGTGGGGGGTGAGGGAAGGTGTTGGGATCAACAGCTCTTGACCTACTGGTAGGAAATGTCTTACTATTTTAGCGACTGATACGCGCACACTGATTCATACTACCTGAATGTCAACCCTGATACAAAGCGTGATTTCATTAACTATTGGAACAGTATTTCTAGATCAGAAAATAGGAAATTCTAAGGAGTTGGAAGAATGTATTGGTAATATACTTGTGGAAGAGTGGAATGTAAGTTACAATGTTAGAATGAAATTATCATAATTGGGTCTCAACACTAGACAGCAAGACCTCACCCCCGGTTGCATGTTATTAGCACAGTTCTGGTCCCTGGCAAGGATCCCCAGGCCAGGAGGAGCCTGACCAAGCAGTCAGGCCTGGGAAATGCGGAACACTGGTTTAGAGAAACGTACTTGACGCCAGATGGTTTGCATTGGGACACCCAGATTCCAGATCGCGCAGCATGATTAATGTGAAGTCCCATTAGATAACTAGTCTGGAATGAATTGCATATGCCCGGTCCAGATGGTTCAGGAGTCCAGAGGAAGGCCGAGGCCTCAGACGTGGAGGTCAGTGTGCCCAGCGATGGCAGGTTGATGAGGGTAGGGGCTGAGATATGGTTTCACCATTTTACCTCAGCCTGCAGAAATTATCAGCAAGGTTTTTTAAAAAGAGGCTACATCTTCTTTGTCCCCCCAAATTTATAACATTCATTCCATAACAGAAATGATACAAAATAATAGATACAATAGTAAATAAGTTAAGGGATTGTTTTGAGTCCCAAATGAGACCATTATAAAATTTCTACCCTGACACATAACAAATACCCTGCAATTGTCACTTAATATACAAATAAATAAATAAACCAACTGTCGAATAACTAACAAAGAGGTGGCGTGTGTATGTGTATATTTCTCAGAATGGTCACTTTTACCATAGAGAAGTTTTGAATATGTAATTGATTGAGCTAAATAATATTTTTTAAAATGCCATTGGGAGGAAGAGATGATAACATACTTGATGAAATATGCATATATTGGCAAGGCGGCAGTCCGTAATTGAGTAATTTCTAGGCTCCATGCCTTTGCATTATACTGCCGACATACATTAAACATGGCAAAACTGTCGGTATCACTAATTCTGGAGATAATGTGTGCAGTGTTGCATGTCATTCAACTGACAAACAATTGGCAGGTAGCTTTTATAATAGCAAGATGGATTCTTGCTTGGGATGTGTTGATTGCTTATGTCAGTCCCTTTGAAATTTAACAGCAGTTGTAATTAGAGCTGTAAATCTCTTCTAACTATAATTAGATTACTATTTATACCCATTGTCATTTTTTTTAAACGTCCAGAGACGCTACTATGGAGTGAGAAAGGTGTGTGTATGGAGGGGGGCAGGCAGGGACTCAATATGGTTTCTTTAAAACAAGAATTGCTGTTAAGAATTAACTGCATGCGGCTTTGTGAGTTTAAATACTGAGCCCATGGAAATTATTTCAGAGTGATGGCTGCATGAATCTTTAGTCTCTATGAAGGAAGTATGTTCACCAACGAAGAGATCTGGTCTTTCATGGGCTTCTCTAAGCTAGACCTTGGCGTCAGTAGTTACAACTATCTAGATGCATCAGGACAAAATGAAACTAGAGAATGTCTGTGTCAAAGAAAACTAAATTCTACATTTTACGTTTTATTAAATCCCAATTCCCTTTGAAAGCATTTTTTTGCTTACTCTGTCATTCAGTGAGATGATGGAAAATGCTGGAAATCTACTGCTCATGTCGGACACTGTGATGTCGCTGAAGGCAATGGATGGAGCTCTCATCCCGTTACCCTCCCCTTCTCAACCTTTCTACAAGACTTCAGGAAAGCCTAGGGAGAAAACAGACAGGCTTCGCATTCAGGCATATTTTTATAACTAACCCTTAGACTTCATAATGACCAGTGGCAATATCTGAATCTAGACAGGAAGTAAAATGTGTATAATCTAACAGTTGGGTTGTACTGAGTTCTCATTTCCCCCAAAGGACTCTAAAACCCTGAAGTCCATCTTATGCTCTCAAATGAAACAAGACAATCAATAAATGCAGCCAACCCAATTCATGTGATGCCCAGATCAAGATTTGCTCATTGAGTGATGATAAAGCAGAACAACAAACACAAAAGCAGAGTAATCCTATGAGCAGAGAGAGAGGTGTTCCTCCTGGCATAGTGTGACCTTCGGTAAGAGAGTTTATATTCTGGAATTCTCTGTGTTCATTTCCATTCCCCCATCTTGAAAACGAGGACTTTAGGGACACCTGAGTGGCTCAGTTGGTTGAGCGGCTGGCTTCAGCTCAGGTCGTGATCTCATGCTTCGTGGGTTCAAGCCCCACGTCAGGCTCTGTGCTGACAGCTAGCTCAGAGCCTGGAGCCTGTCTTCAGATTCTGTGTCTGCCTCTCTCTCTGACCTTCCCCTGTTCATGCTGTCTCTCTCAAAAACAAATAAAAACTTTAAAAAAATTTAAAAAAAATGAAGACTTTACACCTGATGGCCTTTATAGCATATTTTAACTCTAAAACCTGATTAGGGGTGCCTGGGTGGCCCAGTCAGTTAAGCATCTGACTTCAACTCAGGTTATGATTTCATGGTATGTGAGTTCAATCCTTCCATTGGGCTCTGTGCTGACAGCTTGGAAATGGGAGCCTGCTTCAGATTCTGTGTCTCCCCCTCTCTCTGTTCTTCCCCCATTTGCACTCTTCCTCTCTCTTCAAAATAAAAATTAAGAATTTTAAGAAAAACCGATCACTATCCCTAAAATCCCTTTGCTTCCAGATTTAATACGCAATAAAAATCTCTGAGCAGGGTATTTTAAACAAAGTACCTAGTTATGATAGGATTTCTTCATCGTCCAATAAGAGCGGAGATTTCAAATACAACAAAAAACATCAATTCATGAAAGTACTAGAAGAAAAGTTCTTTCTAAATATATAATCTTGGAAATTGGAAAGCCTTTGTAAGCACGGGATACAACGCAAAGGCCTTGAAGGAAAAGCTGCCAAATTTTGTCATGTAAAAAAGCTGCCTCCTCAGAGTGGATCGTGGAATGTTCAGTCATAGAGTTGGCTTGACTCTGGGTAGGGATGTCACACACAGGTTGTTAAAGTGTTTCCATTTACTGTACTTAGTCGCATTGATACAGTCATTAGCTCTGAGTTGTGTTCAATGCAATTAGGTATTAATAACAAAAAAATCAACATCTGTGAAGGACATATATGTTTTAATACAAACCAGAACAACTTTAAGAGTATCTGTATTTTTTATTATCATGTACCTGTATTCTTACATACGTAACTTTTTTTCTCAGGTAAAAAAAAATGTGAGAGAGTTTCAGCTGGGACCCTGGAGGTTCCACATCAGAAAGTAACCAAAAGTAACATTCCTCTTGCATATCCTGATGAGAAAAAAATACGTTGAGTGCCTCAGTTTCAACATATTACCCTGCATGAATTTGTTTAACATGAGGTATACTATACATCTCATAAGATTTTTTCAGACCCAATCTATGAGAGGGCTGCTTACCATGTCTGCTAATTTGGGGTTCCTGTGGTGTTCACTCAGTTCAGAAGATTCACATACAAATAGGGTGGGTCAGTTGGTTAAGCCTCCAACTTAAGCTCAGGTCATGATCTTATGGTTTGTGGGTTTGAGCCCCTATCTGGCTCTGGGCTGACCACTCAGAGCCTGGAGCCTGCTTCGGATTCTGTGTCTCCCTCTCTCCCTGCCCTTCCTCTGCTCACACTCTGTCTCTCTCCCTCTCTCTCTCAAACCTAAATGTAAAAAAACAAAAACAAAAACAAAAAAACAAAACAAAAAAAAACTTAAAAAACAAGAAGATTCACATAATTCACCTACAAACGAAAAGCCCACTTTGTATGAGGCACAGGTTTCTGGAAATGGTGTTACTAACTCATCCAGCCCTATGTGGTGTCATAAGAGTATAATCCCTAAAAGGACACCTTTCACCCAGCCACTCATTGCCAGGGGACTTTTCTGCTGCATCAGTGGCCATTTTTTGAAGACATTTCAAGTGACCAAGAAACCCGCATTTTAAGGACTATCAAGTTAATCTGTTTGGGGTAGGTCCAGTGCTATCACTTGTATCAAGGTTTCTGAATCACAACTGTTTTCCAGAACACAAATAATTGGTAGGAGAGGCTACAGCAAAATAAACAAGGCTGACAGCAAAATGTACTTAGGGAAATGTGAGAAAGCACTGGTGGGCTGAAAATACACAAGAAGACTCGGAGATCATTGGGGTAGTGGCATCAGAAATACCTGTGATGCAATGGCGATCTATCTGTACATAAATGCAGGTATGTTGATATGTATATATGTGCTACATATAAAATTTATGTTTTAATATACATACTTTCTCACAGAGAAACAAACACAATTGTAATAAGCTCATTTGATGCGTGGCGACGTTAAAGACGTACTTCTCCAGTAATAGCGATGGAACTCTAGGACTCAAAATGAAGCACTGAGTATGGTATTTTGGAATGAAGTACATGCCAACAGTAGACAGTTAATTTGAGCATAAAATCATTAACAGTACTCCACAAACAATACACAGCAGGTGGGTGATTCTAATTATTCCTCCTCCTACGTTTAGGAAAATCCTTAAGTAGTCGTGTGTTAAAGACGTGTTCTAATAGGATTATCCATGTCTACTACTTTCACCATCCTGGTTTTTATTTAAATGATCTGAAGAGCCCATGTCGAGAGTACAGGTAGGAATACTTTAATCCAAGAACCTTTCTCATAGCAATCATGCCTGTGAGAATACTGAATACACACGATCACTATTTACACGCTGACATTTATATGTGGGTAGCTAACAGGCATCTTAGTAGACCACACAGCAATTTACCAAAACCAAAACAAATGACCCCTAGCGCTGGTATGTGATGTTCTCCAGTATGTGATACCACCAAAGAGTCACCTCTGGCTTACCGGTTCCCCACAAGGAGATCTGTCAGCAAGTCCTGTGGATTCTGTCTTCAAAATATAACATGAGTCTCTTCAGTTTCCTCTAGCTGAGTGGCTGGCACTCGGGACTACATCGCCAGCTCCTCTTCCCTGAAGTACTCCAGGCTTCCCCTGGTCTTGCTGCATTTCTGTGGCCCATTCTCCATCCAGCAGCCCAGTTGCTCTATGAAGCATCAATCAAAGTACATCGTCCCCTGCTTCCAATCCACAAGCAGCTTCCCATCACAGTTGTAACCAGATCTGAACTCTTGTGCCAGCCTAAGGGGGGCCGCACAAACCAAACCAACCCCCGCCTCCCTATTTGACCCTGTGGCAGAGATCTGCCCGTGGTCTTTCTGGAAAACACTTTCCCCTCCATCCTTTGGGATAACTCCCATAAAAGTGTGAATTTTGATCTCCCTAAAGTTCTCACCCCTTCAGAAAAGACAAAACTCATCTGTCTACCTGTAGTTATCCAACCTTATAAAAATCTTGGAGGAAACATCAGCTAATGAACTAAAAAACTACATAAGTATCTTTTTCTCCTCTGATTCCTGTATTTTATTTTATTTAAAAAATTAGCTTAGTGTTTATTTTTGAGAATGAGAGACAGAGAGAGAGAGAGAGAGAATGTGAGTTGGGGAGGGGAAGCTGGCGAGGGGGACAGAGAATCTGAATCAGGCTCTGTCCTGACAGCAGAGAGTCCGACACGGGGCTCAAACCCATTAACCGTGAGATCATGAGCTGTGCTGAGGCCGGTGCCCCTGATTCCAGTATTTTAAAAGCACTTGTTTTTCCCCAGAGAATGCTCCTGGACAACACTGTGGCAGGTGTCCTTTGAGTTCTGTGCGTTCTGAGCACAGTAGTAATGTTTACATCTCCTTATCAAACATCTTTTTAAACACGACCTGTTTCTTTCTTTTTTTTAAGTTTATTCATTTATTTGTTTATTTATTTAAAGAGAGCATGAGCCTGCAGGTATGAGTGGGGGTGGGGCAGAGAGTGAGGGAGAGAGAAACCCAAGAGGACTCCATGCTCAGTGCAGAGCCTGACTTAGTGCTTGATCTCTAAACCGTGAGATCATGACCTGAGCCAAAATCAAGAGTCGGATACTTAACTGATGAACCCAGGTGCCCCCATAAATGGCTTATTTCTTGTTGTTGTTGTTTTCCTAGCTTTATCGAGACATAATTGACTGACATACAACAGTGTATGCTTAAGATACACAACAGAATGATTTGATTATACATTTTTATTGTGAAACGATTAACACAGTAAAGTTAGTTAACATCTTGTCTTCTCACAGTTTCCTTGCTTTGGTGAGAATAATTCAGATTTACTCTCCTATCAAGTTTCAAGTGTGCAGTACGATTTATCAACTACCATGCTACCATTTCTTTTGCATACACTGCTACATTATTTTTTAAACATATTTGTATAAAGCAAGGGAAATATTACTTCTAAATGGTCATGCCTTGCCACTATGTTTTTTTTAATGTTTATTTATTTTGAGAAATAGAGCAGAGGAGAGACAAGGAGTGGGAGGAGAAGGAGAATCCCAAGCGGGCTCTAGGCTGTCAGCACAGAGCCTGATGCAGGGCTCAATCCCGATGGCCAGATCATGACCTGAACCAATATCAAGAGTTGGATGCTCAACTGACTGAGCCACACAGGCACCCTTTGCCACTGCATGTTCACTAACTGCCACGTAAAACATCACATTTTAATCATTCTGTAGTAACCAAATTGTTTTAGCAATGCTAGAAAGCTCACATTTTAGTAGTTAATGATTTCCTTTATAATCTCTGTCTTAGGAGAGTAATTGTTCAATAAGAGACAGGAGGTACCTTTCTGCTTTGAATCCACGGTATCTTTTAGGTTCTCAAGTTTGAGACCATTACAAAAACAAAACCAGAAAACAAAAAACTTGAGTGGTTTGATCAAATTCAACATCTTAGTTCTAAGAAGGAGAGGAAAAAGAAAAAAGTTCAAAAAAACCCCACAGAGATTAAAAAACTGGTTGGATACCCAACAGCTCTTAGGAAACATTATTTTGATGAGTTAAGTGTAAATGAATCACAAACACATGGTCTAAGTTTCCCTCAAAGAGCACATAAGTTTAAAATGGAAGAAGCAATGCCTTTTGGAAAAATATATTATGGTTTCTACCACAACCCAAACGTTTACATAATAGCTTGAGCTGTTTCACAATCTCAAAGGACATCTGGATTCATACCACTCTATAAAGTTCTTTCCTTCTTCCCAATAGATAAGTGCTTCAGAATCACTTAGAACACTTAAATATGCAAAATCTCTCATTTTATCATCAGAAGAAATTTTCAGGTTCTCAGGCATACAAATGACCTTCGATATTTTTCGCATATAATTACTAAACATTTTGTAAATATGTGATGGGGAATGCATGTTCATTTACTCTAAAAAGGTAATATACACACACATATGCCAGAACCTACCAGACTTCAAAGGAGTGAAACAGACGTGTTCCACTCCAAAACACTAGGCAGTGAAGACAAATCATACTAAGAAAAATTAAGAGTCATTTGATAAAATGCCAGATTTCAGAGCTTGGATAATCATGCTTGAAGTTGAAATAAGCATAAATGTTGACTATGTCTACTAAGCTTAGGGAAAAAAGTCAAGTTTTAGTGGGTTTGGATCACAAAATGCCAAAGACTGGCAGAAATCATTAATTTGCCATAAGCAAATTTGCCGTTCTTCTTTTGAAAACTTGAATTATAAAAGAAGTCCTTCTCTCCCTCATTGTTACAGCTTCCTAGAGTTCTTGGACAAAGACTCGGTAATTTTACAAGCGTGTACTTCATCTCATTCTCCTGAAATTCCCTCCTGGAGTAGACTTAGTGAGCCTTCCACGCCTGGTGCTTCCAGCTTCCTTTGGCATGAAACCAAGAAGACAGGACGCCGTCACCTGCTCTCATTTTTGGATCCATTCTCATGTAACATTTGCTTCTGCTCCCCACACCCCTACATTTTTTTTTACAAAATAGTTTCTAGCTAAAATATTTCTATGTTCATTGCAAGATATGTTGTATCTTGACATATGGGGAACAGTGGAAGATGTAATTATTATTTATAGGCCTATCAATCTTCCAATCTATAGAAATTCCAGGAAGGCAGGAAGCCATTTTCTCATGTTTATCTCATGGCCCATTCTTCTGTGTCCACAGTAGATGTTAATAAAAGGATTTTGAAAGGAACCTCTAATCAGCAATCCATAGTAACAGCATCAAATGTTTAATTGTGAACAGAGTCACATGGGAAAGGAGACAGATGCTGTGCTTTTCCTTTCCTGTCCCCATTCCTTCCCTTCCTCTCTTTCCTTGTCCTCCAACATTGGAGAAGGAAATTGGCTTCCCTGTACTGTGCCTTCCCGTAAATCTCTGAACTTTACAGATGGATCCATTCGTCCATCCACGAGAGCTGAGGCTCCGGGCCGCCACTCTGATTTTACTCTCATTTGTCAAGCAAGGCGCTTGAAATATCTATTTTAATGAATTCCTTGTCTCACTTCCATGAAGAAACTTGAAGTTAATCCTCCTTCAAGTACTATCTCGTAGGGTTTTATTCAAAAGATCTACATATTTGTCAAATTAAAGACTACACTTTAGATCATTTTTACTACTTAAATGTTAGCCCACAAACCAGCAGCAAGTCTAATTTCCAAGTGGAAGAAAGTAGATTTAATTTCATAATGAAAACCTCTTTTCCCTGCAATTCTAATGCCACTAAACTTCAAACCGCAGTGGCATGGTGTTTAAAACTAAACTTTGTAATTCTGTCTTTTTTTTTTTAAAAAAGCTGAATTTCAGAAATCATAAAGTGTGGTTAAAAAAAGGCATCAGTAGTTTGTAAAATTATGCTACAGTTTAACAGTTTCATGCTGGAGATGGATTCCATTGTATATGAATCCATACAAAGCTTCCATACACAAATGCTTATTAATCGGTTGTGGGCATATTTCAGTGTTTGCCTAACTTGTCCAACACGCACCATAAACATATTGTCCCAGGGGGTATATACGGGGAAATCGCCTAGCAAATAATGGATGCTGTGTTTTCAAGAGTTTTATTATTATACAGCATACAGGTTAACCCATGACCCTAACCAATCACATTGCTCTAATTAAAATAGCGTGTTTCAGGTGGAAAATTAATTTAAAATGTCAACAGGTTAACTAGGTAATTAGGGAATAGTCCACGGGAGAGCCTCAAGAAAAACCTAACAAATATTAGTAAAAGCAAAGAAATGATCATTTTGAGGCCAAAATTGTAATAAATTGTTTGGCATCAACTAAACATTCATTCTTAACTGTTAGCATTCAAACAATCATGCCAAACTTACACTCTGGTATTAGTTCAGAGCCAAATATAATACAGAGAAATGCAAATTAAAAGAAAATTAAATTAAAAGAAAAAATTCAAAGAAAAAAACCTGAAATAGACATTTGATATATGTGTGATAGGTAAGAGAGCATCTAATGGACATGGGTACACCTTATTTATTTACTATCAGAAGGACCCATGCAAAAATTCTCTATGTTTATTTTCTTAATCTGACTTTCATATTCTAGGATTTTTAAAATGATAATTATAAGCTCTTTTACTTGACTAGTTTGAGTGACTTCCTATCAATACTTTGCGAAACTAACCTTGGTCTTTAAATATTCTAATGTCAACATAATTTTTAAAACTGCAAATGATTAACACACTCTCCTTGATACTTTGTCACTCCTATCCCTTTTTTTCTTCACTACCTCTCATTCACTTATTTCTTGGTCTTTGTGCTCTCCCCAATGTTTTCCTCCTTTGCTGCCATTGTCCCTCTCTTTTGTCTTTTGTCCTTTGTTTTGCAAACAGTGTCTTCTCAGAGACTTGTAAGTCACACCAAGGGTCTTTGAATTTGGGACTCGGAAAATCAAAGTCATGAAATTCTGGCTGTCAATCAGGAACTTCATTGAGAAACTACAAATGAAATAAATGTTCAAATCTTAACTTTGAACTCTGAGACCAGAAACTTTAACGTCAAAAGGGTTGGATATATTGACAAGTAACTGCATCTGAAGACTTCTTTGAGTAGCAGAACATTTTAGAGGCAAGGTTGGGTTCATGAAAGTGGCCATTTAGATGTGCCATTTAGAGACAGACAAAGGTAGCCTACCATGAAAGTTTTCAAAGTACCTCCTCGACTTAGTTCTTGAGAGCATACATACATACACACACACACACACACACACACACACACACACACACAAACATGGAGTTACACATTCAAAATTAAAACAACACATTAGAAATTTGGAATTAAGTTGTCTCTACTTATGCCTGTGTCTGACTTCCTGGAAACGTATCTCCTTAGCGATTGGTACCCAGCTGTCCTACTCCGCACAAACTAGATTCTAAGACAAAAAGTGTTTCGTAGGAGTTTTCAATCTAGAATGTAATCTGCCTTGCTCATTTCTCTCGGGATATACTAATTTGAACTAGGCATCTTAGATCTAACCAAAGCCAGGTATAAGATAGCAAATTTCTCCCATAGTATGTATGCCTTTATTTTTGTAAGTATGAGATATTTTTGTTACTAAGGCAATAAATTATTTTCCCTTATTACATAATGCACCTTCAATTATTTTGCATCTCTCTTGAGACACCAAAAGAAATGGACATTAAGAGAGTTTTATTTTGTGTTAGTAAATTAAAAAATCAGAAGCTCTACTATAGAGTAGGGGCCTATAATTGGAAATGTCGCCATATGTTAGCACCCAGCTACTTATGAACCTATCTGTTGAGTAAAAATGTCAGCTGTCTATTGGCTATGAAGATGCCATGCGAAGACTCAC
>NC_043706.1:6927242-6928538 GCF_006229205.1 Suricata suricatta | reverse complement strand
AAAAAAAAAATAAAGGGGCACCTGGGTGACTCAGTCAGTTAAGCATCTGACTCTTGGTTTCGGCTCAGGTCATGATCTCATGGTCATGAGACTGAGCCCGGTGTAGGGCTTTGCACTGAGCATGGAACTTCCTTGAGATATTCATTCTCTCTCTCTCTCTCTCTCTCTCCCTCTCTCTCTCTCTCCCTCCCTCCCTGACTGTCTCTCTCTTCCTCTGCTTCTCTCCCCTGATGATGCTCTAAAATAAATTAAAAATTAAAAAAAAGGAGAAGTAATGTGTGATAATCCTTCCACCTACAGACCTCCATAATAAATTATGAGACTCTCAACGTCCTGGCTCTCTTATGTTGGCAGAGGCCAGGGTAAATTAAACAGTTAGATGCTGGGTTGGACAAGCACAGATAAGAAGAAGAATAGATTTGCCTCCAGCCTCTGATATCATGAATAATATTTTACATTTTGATGACAAAATACAAGGCAAACTTAAGTTGGTAGCATATATTGTATCTATATCTGTTCAAAAAACATACCTCATAGGATTGTAGCTCTTATGTCAAGAGTATTTAATATCTGTAAGCCACTTAGAACAGAGCTTGGCTTGATATCAGATGAGATCTCAAAACAAGCTAGCTTTTTTATTGTAATAACAAGGCAGAGACTACACAATCATTTCAGCTAAAGCAATTCATATTTGCAATAAAGGCCAGAATGGCACCATGGAACTAAGCACCTAGGAGAAATGTCCATGAGTATTGTTGGAACATTTTTTAATACACAGGTCTCCCTCAGGAGCCTAACTTAATAAATAAGGGGACAATAGTCCAGTTCTTAACCAGGTCAAAGTCTATCCTAAGACTTTACTTTCATATCACACATGACAGTTCACCAGTGAATCAAGACTCTCGTCCCCAAAGGACAGCAGTCTGATAGTATAGTAAGAAAGAACACATACCCTGTTGACCTTCTCCTATAAAACAATTCAGTGTGGGTCAGACAGAAGGAATAGAATTTTTATGCAGGCTTTAGGAAGTGAACTTATCTTGAACCCGTGGAAATTTCTGAATTTCATTTCAAGAATCACAGCTTAGCAGTAGCCCTTTAAGAATTTTCATTAACCCTCTAGCCTGTATTGTTTTAAACCAGTTATTGGTGTACTACTTATGACAATCAGCTGATATCGAAAACTGCCCTCCACTGGAGCTGGTTTGCCTTGATTTAAGAAGCAAAAACCAAAATGCTGTGGAGAAGGTCCCCAGAGCTCAGTTCAGCAATACAATTGCTTTGACTTCAAGTTCA
>NC_043706.1:6844570-6927142 GCF_006229205.1 Suricata suricatta | reverse complement strand
TTTAAGAATTTTCATTAACCCTCTAGCCTGTATTGTTTTAAACCAGTTATTGGTGTACTACTTATGACAATCAGCTGATATCGAAAACTGCCCTCCACTGGAGCTGGTTTGCCTTGATTTAAGAAGCAAAAACCAAAATGCTGTGGAGAAGGTCCCCAGAGCTCAGTTCAGCAATACAATTGCTTTGACTTCAAGTTCAGAGATTGTGGCCAAAGCAAAGACACAGTTATGTTAGCACCTTTTAAAGAAGGGATTCCTGTTTGACTCTGGACCTTAGTTTTTACTCCTGAGATGGGTCAAAAAATCTTTGCTCACCATTATTTTTAACCTAACAGATTAGGTTGGGTTCTAAACCCTGAAAGTAAAACAAAACCCCCCAGTATTCTAGTCTTCCTCCTCTCTTTCCCATTTAACTAGTTAAGAGAGATACTACATGACATAGTAGAGAAGGGAAGAAAGCCTAAAGTAATATTTTATAACATCTAGTATCTGCAGAAACCATGACCGATATTACTATATGAAACTTTCTAAAACAATCTCTTAAAGATAGACATCATTGACTTTGTCTTAGTTCAATCAGAAAACCAAGGCTCAGAGAGACTAAGTAACAAGGGTAAGGTCCCAGAGCTAGTTTGTGGCTGAAGTACTAGGTTGAGATGGAAGAAAAAAATGGAGAATATATTCCTAGTTCTTCTACCAAGGAACCATGTCTTGGGGTAGCCAAATCATCCCCCTGTGCCCATTTCCTCACCTTTAAAGTGGGGAGGTTTAGCAAACAGACTCAAGGGTGGCCCCCATAACTAAGCCCGTGCATGATCTTCTCCCCTGGAATGTGGGCAGGACCGAAGACTTCTAGTCAGTAGAATGCAGCAAAGCCTACAAGATGTTCATGACCTATTACATAAGACTGTATCACCTCATCTTGTGAGGAGACTCTCTGAATGGTTTTGAAGAAGCAAGCTGAAACATGAGTGGCCATGTTGAAAAGACCATATAAGAAGGGGCTGAGGGCAGTCGCTGGCCACCAGCTAGCCCAAGGGGAAGACCCCTGGTAACCTGCAAAGAATGCAATACTGCCAATGACCATGGGGGCTTGCAATTGGACTCTTCCCCAGTGGGCTCCAGAAAAGAACCCAGCCTTGGCTGACTTCTCGATTACAGCTTTGCAGAGGATCCATTCAAGCCATGTCAGTCTGTGAAAATCCTAATTCTACCAGCATTAAAGTATGGACATTTGTGACCTCCCATAACAAACTGTGGAGAAATTTGGCAGATTTCATTGTTGGCTGATTAATCAGCTCAACATTACCAAAGACTCTATATCTGCTCCAACCCTCTGCCTTCAGTCAAACTCCCCCAGTGTTTACAAAATGGCAGCAGAAGTTCCAAGTTTCACATCCAGACATAGAAATATCTAGAAGCAAAAGATGGACCACTTCTTCCTTACATCCTTTTTAAGAGTAAACCTTTGCTGGAAATACTACCTCCTTTCTTGGTGATCAGAACTGGGTCAAAAGCCCACCTTCAAACTGATTATTGCCAAGGGAATGGGGCCAGACAGCCACTATTCATTTACACCAGTCAGGATTTACCCCTAGAGTTGAGGAGAATAGGCCACATCTCACTGAGTCATAACGGGGAGGCTCGGACACCCTAACATCACTGGGGTTTGCCAGTCGGAAGGAAGAAATAAAAAGTGGCTTAGAGGAGGCAGCAGTGGGGCGTGTCACAATAACAAAAGTCCCTCTTGGCTTTGACATTTTATGATCCTATGAATAATCCATGTGGAAAACTATTTGTTCAACTGGTGTTTTTCAAATACCTCTCTGGAAGGCACTGTAGCCTGCACTTAGTATACAGTGGCAAGTGAGACAAAAATAGTCCCTCTCCCAGAGTATATAGTTCCGTGAGGGAAGATATAAATAAGTAGGCTATTTTAATGCCAGGAGGAGTAAGTACAGACAGCTCCGAGAACATTCTCAACTGTGGGAAGATTTCCTAAAGGAGGGATAAGTAAACGTCTACAGAATCTCGCTGGTGACTTTGGTGACGCTGGAGAGAAGAGTGTGCCATATATGCCCAGTCCCTCCATGTCCTCCAGGAAGTGAGATGTAACTATAAGCTACTGAGCATGTCTCCACATAACTGGCCCCCGGAACTGCACCGCCCAACACACAAGCCAATAGCATCCATGGCTATCAACTGAAGTACAAATTAATTAAAATGAAATGAAAACGAAGTTTCAGTTTTTGAGTTGCACTACCCGTATATCATGTGCTCTGTAGGCATATGTGAGTAGTGGCTATCATATGGTGGCACAGTTCCAGAACATTCCCGTTACCATGGGAAGTTGTATTGGGCAACGCTGCCCTAGAGCTTCAAGAAAGCTCAAAAAGCTTTAATGAAATTTATAAGCATAGCATCTCATACACACTCCTACTCCAGTCATGTGATTGCTCATATTTTCCCATCTCTCCCCAGAGAACTCTCAAACGCAATTATGGTTTCCATTACAGATTTTCGTCCTGCTACCTAAGGTCTGTAGTCACCATCAAGACTTTTTCTAACAGATTAAAAAAACAGAAACAATAACAAAAATCACTGACAGAGTAAAATGAGTTTTCACGGGCACTCAAAGAACCAATGGGAAGGGTTGTAGCAATAATGTGATAGAATAAGGGATAGCGGGGGAAGAAACAATCCTCAGTTCTTGGGCGGATTTCTCTTGCAGATGTACCTCTAGCAACTTTGTGGGTGAGTTATGCGTAGGGGGCAGTGTGATAGTTAGTAGTCAAGACCCTAGTTTGGTGAAGAAAGGCCATCTGCTGGTTGCTCCTCTCTTCACCCCATAACCTGGAAGCAAACACCTCCAACAGATGTCACAGGTCATGGGGGGAGGGGTGCCACGATTGTTGCTTCTCATCTAAATTAGGCCTTTTAATTAGGACATGGAGTAAAAGAGAGACACTAGCTTGAGGACTCAGGTGGTAGGGAAGTAATGATTTGCTTGCTTGGTAATGTCTCCATCCGCTTCAGTGCAGGGATACCATTGCCTTGGCTGACATGTGGGAAATTGTAAAGAGATATTAGCGTGTTCTCTCGTCATCCCCTGCGGTGGCCCTGTGCAGGATATGATAGAGCTGAGGAATTCTACAAACTGGTCCTCACAGCCCCTTGCCTCTACATGATGCTGCCAATTCAAGAGAAAATGCAAATAAGAAAGATTAAAAAGTGACAATACCTTTGCGTCCAGGCAGCCTGCAGTCTAAACAACTTAAGGCCGATGACAAATGGTTAAGGAAAGCTCTCAAATGAATGCAGGATGTGGGGAAAGGATGAGGAGGCAGTGGCCAAGCCCTGATGGAAGTTTCCAGCACCTACACACCAGTGAGGCCTCTAGCCTGCAACCGTGAGAGAGGCAGTGAGTGCATCTCAAAGGCAGAGAGAGAGAGATGGAAAAACCAAAGAGGTAAACAGGCTGTAGCCAGGCAGAGGGAGCAAATGCCCCATTAACCAAGCCGCTTGCCACAACCTCAGTGTCCTCAATAATACCTAATACGTACATATCTCAAAACAAATACAGACAGGGAAAGGAGGAAAAAAACCCTGTTTATTTGTATTATTTTCACTTTGCTTGTTGGTGACCAGAATTAACACCAGCTGGAGAAAAGAACCAACACATTCCAGATCGTGCTGGCATCCTTGACACCCACCGGCACCTGTAGCCCATATAATGCGAAAAAACAACTCCGGCTGCAAGACTGAGAGGGTGATCTAGGAGGTCACGAACTCCCTAATTTGAAAAGGGCTCTGCCCCTGGCAGCTTCCTACCTCCCTCTGCAGTTTCCTTCTCTTTCCATGAACTTAGCTAACCCTTGTCCTATCTTGGAATATATATCCTTACTAGAATTATGAAAAGCTCAACAATAAATTGAAATAATAACAGTGATCGCAGCAAGGGCTGCCAGGGCACACACTCAAAAACTACAACCATCTGAAGTTTAGGAGGAGCCAAGGGGTGTGTTTGCTTTGGCTCCCGTTCTTGCTGTAGGCTGCCTGAGGTCGCCAACGACATTTCTGTCAACAGAAAGAAGCTATTATAACAAAACCCATGTTGATCAGGAAGTGTGACCACAGCGAGGGATGCTGAGGAAGTGCTGTTTTTATCATGCACTCTGAAAACGTGTCCTGAGCCCATCGGGGACAATAGGAAAATCCCCATTCCATCCACACGCTCACCTGTAAACCCCAGACAGGGCGGAGGGTGGGCTGATCTGCCTGCAGAACACTCCTGGTGGGTGCACTGACCGCCTCAAAGTCTTTTCAGAGTTTGAGTGTGGTCATCACGCTGCTTCTTGTCACCTTCTTAGGTTTCTCTCTCTTTAGGTTTAAAGTCCTTTATTGCTGACTTCTGTTCCCCTTTTTTAGATCTGACATTAGGCAGGACCCCTGGAATTAGCCTAGATGTATGATGACCCATATATTAATATACTGATAAAGAGGGGCACCTGGGTGGCACAGTCAGTTAAACATCTGAGTTTGGCTCAGGTCATGATCTTGCGGTCCCTGAGTTTGAGCCCCGCGTCAGGCTCTGTGCTGACAGCTCAGAGCCTGGAGCCTGCTCTGGATTCTGTGACCCCGTCTCTCTGCTCCTCCCCCACTCACACTATGTTTCTCTCTCAAAAATAAATAAAAATGTTGTAAAAAAACTAAAAAGAAAAGAAAGAAATGGGTCTAACCTCTTTACATACATCTACATCTACATATATATACACATACAGACTGATAAAGTTAAAGTGAAAAGGTAAAGGAACCAAGTCTCCCTGAACTCAACCCCTCTTCCTCCTGCTTCTGGGACATTCCCTGATATCAGACTTTCCAGACCTGTGGCAGTTAGGAATCCCTGAAGAGTCTGGTTGACTCAGAGGGTCGGGGACAAGGATTTTCATTTGTACCATTCTTCCAGGTGATGGGTAGTCTTTGGATCTTTGGATACCAAAGCTTTAAAGAAAGTACCAATTTAGGCAGAAGGCTGAGTACCCAGTGAGTGAGAAATGCCCATTAATTATCTGAGAACTTTTAGCACAAGGATCGAGATGAAGGAATCACTCTGAACTCATTGGGAAAGTTGGTCTCCCATAGGAGTCCCATCGCATGCTGCTTTCTGGTCATCTTGATATCAAAACTGGGCCCTAAGATAAGAACTGGAGCAGAAACCCAACAGTAGAGGGTCTTCTTTCATGTTTCTCTAATACAAGTGCCACCACTCAGAGAAGGATCTGGAAGAGAACATTCTAATCATTGAAACAACATGGATTTTTGTAATACCGAGGGCCCTAGACACTTACCTACAAGAAGAAACATTACCATTGCAAAGAAGCAATAAACCCTTATCCACATTCACGGCGCTAAACATTAAAGTGTAACATTTAAAAGCAAGAGTTTTAGAGCCAGATTCTTTTGGATTGGATCTTGTAGTCAACCGTTAATTCACTGGTCAACTTAGAAGAAACTAATTTTCAAAGCCCTCAGTGCGTCCATGTCCCCATCCACAAGCAGGAAGAATAACAGTATTGGCCTCAAGAGTTGCTACTAGAATCAGTGAGATGACATAGTTAAAGCATCTAAGACATATGAGCATTTTAAGCATTTCAACAGATGCCAAAAGGGCCAAAGCCCCAAATGTCCAAATGGGAACAAAAAATCAGTTACACTTACTGTAACAGGAAACTTTAACATATGCTATTGCTATTATTATTGTGTTGTTCGTTCCCCGAGCAGTGAATGAATGCCTCACCTTTGTCTAAGAATACGAAAATCCCATTGGCCAACCTTGGTGTTGAATGTCATCTTCCCTCTTCCTGAGAACACAGGAGATTCACAAAGAACAAGAACTTTTCTTCTGGTTCAAGCAACATGGAAACGAAGCAGCATTCTCCCTGTGCAAACAAGACCAGCTTTGTAACGTTGGTAATGACAGCAGTGTCGATAAGTCATCAAGACAATCTGTGCAAAAGCTTTGCCTAAAATCTTCTAGGTACCATGACCAATGTCATCTCAACACTGGCTTTTCCTGTTCTCCCGAGGGCCCATTCTCACTTCCCATATTTAGCATATAGTTAGGCCCTTTTTAGAAGAATACAATAGAGATAATTATGTGCATATTGTAAAAGTAAGTGTTTAGAACCAAGGAAAGCCTTGAAAACATGAGTGTTTCTTTTCTTCATTGAAATCTAAAATACCCCATAGATGCAAAAAAACATTCATTTATCCAATTCTTTTCCCCAAGGAAACGAACCCCAAGGAAAATATATGTGGTTTCTACAGAAAAATGTTTGCTATGAGGGAACTCTCTACGCTCAAAAAAATAAAGGGAAGAGAAAAGCAACTCATTGTTACGCTGTCCAGCATGACTCTTATGAGATTACTGCCGTGATGAAAGATGTTGTCTTAACACACGCAGCCAAGTGCACCGAATTCAAGTATTGTTGGGAGTTTTTCATCCTTTCTCCTTAAACACAGTCCTGTCAGTCTTAGAGCATCAAAGGATGCACAGAATGTAATCACCAAGGTTTATGATAAGGAGTGAAGGAAACCAATAGGCAGAGACCAATTTTTAAATGCCAGCCACTCTTCAAACTTCTCCCCTAAAACATTTCTTCTGCAGCCCAATCTTCATTTACAATGAAGAAAATGTTGCTAATTCAGAGTGCTAATGTCAGCTGGAATTTTCTATCAGGCTTCATGTTGACACAGAAACTAATTTATTGCAGGGGGTTGACAGGTGTAACGATTCAATTCCACTAAAGTTCTTAAACAAGGGTCTCTACTATGAATTTCACTGAATTCGTCCAGCACCTGTGCCGGGCTGCCCAGTCCTGAACTGAGTATTGGGCTGGCCGAGTGGGTGAGAGGGGGAGCGATGTTTTTTCCATCCCCATTTGATCTGTGGCCTTGCCGTCAGAGCTGCCAACTTGGCGACGGTCTGATGGCTGTCCAGGGCAAGCGTGGTGGTTGTGTGGCAACGGCCAGTTGGAAAGGGACACGAAGTGCCAGGTCAGTGAGGTTTGCTCACAACCAACATGAGGTTAATTTGCATCCCTGCGTCAGTTACGAACGCATTCCAATTTATAAGAATTTAGAATCTCAGAGGGGTTAGTTTTCTACATTCATAGTTTTTTTTTTTCTTCTGGTTCGGAAGGCAACGAGGAAATAGAAACAGAAAAGATTGATGACCCCACTGGGGTGCAGCACAGCAAATATGCTTCTTTTTGCTCAGCGCTCACTAGGGCATCATGGGTTTGCAGTTTCAAGCCCAATTTAACGGAGCCTTTTGGGCTCTGAGTTTCATTTACTCCAGGCCAAACAAAACGTCCTCAAGGCGGAAAAAAAAAAAAAGGAAGGCAGAAAAGAAAAAGAAAAAAAATTCTCAGAGTGAAGAAAGTTCACACAAAGATTTCCGAACATTAAGAAACCTCTGATAAAACAAGGTTTTTATGCAACACGAATATGAAGCATATTGGATTAAGTTGAAAATGGATTTTTTAAATGTTATTCTTGACACTGAGAGCATAGCGGGGGAGGGGCAGAGAGAGACAGAGACACAATCCCAAGCAGGCTCCAGGCTCCGAGCTGTCAGCCCAGAACCTGTCGTGGGGCTGGAACTCATGAATTGAGAGACGATGACCTGAGCCCAAGTCTGTCACTTAACCTGCTGAGCCCCCCAGGTGCCCTGAAAATGGATTTCTAAAGCTCTTTGGCCTCACAGGCTTTATCAAGCCTCTACATTACAGTCACTAACTCTTCTCCATCCTTATTTCTCTTTTGTTCTCTTCAAAGTGCTAATCTCTGAACAGGTGCTACCCCTAAACAATGGCATCTCAGGCACAATTTATTATTCCCTAATACATTATCTGGGAGCAGGCACATTTACCAACTGCAACTAAGAATTACTTAGGTATCCCGAGGAAGAGGAATGACTCCAATGAGGGTAAAATCAAACCAGAAGGACTCACAAAGATTTAGTTCAGGAGACTGAAATCCAAAGGCAAGTGACTGCAGGCAAAGAAGCAAACACAATGAGTCCAGTTCTTAGCTAGCTACCTTTTACACAAAGCTCCCATTGACTTTGCTCAAGGACGCTGAAGAGGGCCCCCAGGTGTAAAGTGTTTGCCGGTAGGGTCGGTATGCACTGACCACCCTTTCCTAAAGTACACAGTACAACACTTTCAAGTGTTTGTGACATGGTCCTCTCCAGTATGTGACCCAAATATTAGGTAAACAAAGAATCTAAAAGCATTTTGAGAACAAAGAGCCAACCATAATGGTCAGTGGGTTTGCTCTTTAATGGTAAGTGAGTATCCTAAGATTCTGTATGAGTACTTTATATTTCTTCAGGAGTTTTCCCTGAGTCACCCCTCTTCCCTACCATGTATGTCCCCAGCCCTTTCAATACAAACAATGAAACAGCTGGGTAGGAAGCAGAATTTTGGGGGGGCACCTGGGTGGCTCAGTCGGTTAAATGTCTAACTTTGGCTCAAGTCATGATCTCTCGGTTCACAAGGTACAGCCTCGCATCGGGTTCCATGCTGACAGCTCAGAGCCTGGAGCCTGCTTTGGAGTCTGTGTCTTCCTCTCTCTCTGCCCCACCCCTTTCCTCAAAAATAAACATTAAAAAATTAAAGCAGAGAACTTAAGTTCAAAGGATATGCACTACACATTTGGATCAAATGGTCCTAGGGTCTGGGCAAGAGTCCATATCTTGCCAGGTTTAATTGGCTAGTAGGGACTGTATTGTTTCTGGCTATGAAAGCACTACACGAAATACACAATGCTCCCTTCAGGTACAAGCCTAAAAGTCCACAGGAGTAAAAAATAACCTGGAAGCTTGAAACGAGTGTCAAGGAAGAGAAAAACCAACTTCATGGTGAAGGACAGAGGAAAGAAGGAAGAAAAAAAGGCGAGACCGGATGGCAAACCCACAAACATAATTAAATTTAGGAAAGTCAAAAGAAGGCAAACAAAATACTAGAAGAAAAGTAATTTTCTGAAGCCTGATGAAAATTCTAAAAGAACGTTTTTGGCGTTTCACAGGGTTTTTACTGATCAATTTTTTCACGTTTAGCTCTGGCAAAACATATGGAAAGGACCTACGTGCCAATCAAGCCTGTGAAATGCAAAGCGCACTGATAATATAGATCTTTTCACTTCTGTTATCGATTACTCTTCCACTCCTGACCT
Source organism: Suricata suricatta (assembly GCF_006229205.1). Classification (NCBI taxonomy): domain Eukaryota; kingdom Metazoa; phylum Chordata; class Mammalia; order Carnivora; family Herpestidae; genus Suricata; species Suricata suricatta. Next base: position 6,917,902 of record NC_043706.1, on the reverse strand, counting down.
ATTAAAGACACATGATTTTTCATTTTCTTCAGCTGTCAGAACCATGTAGTAAGATAGGATCTATCTAGTGATGTTTTCAGTAGCAAGTTACAAGGAGATTGTGTGAATCAAGAAAAAAAAAAGCGTATCAGAGGGAAGAGACAACGATGAATGATAACACTTTCCAAACTGCACACTTTCTAAATTTATAAATTACTGGAATCGCTATGGAAAGATTTTAAAATACCTCTGGTCTTAAGGTTAAAAACAAGATGGGCAATTAACCTTGAAAGTGTAGATTTGTTACACGGGTTTAATGCAGTGAGGCTTCCAGACCACTTACATTCCATTTGAGCCCGTTCTCGAACAACCTCCTTTGGCTGCTCTCAGCAGGGTGATTTAGAAGTCAAGGATTAGAAGTGGACACAGGAGGAGCAGCATTACCAGCACCTGGGAACTTATTACAAATGCAGATTTTCACACACATCCCTCCTCTCTCCTCACTGAATCAGAGACTCTGAGACTCCCTAAGGCACCTCACATGCACCAGAGTCAGGATGCCTCTAAGTACAGGACAGGAAACAGACATCATCTTGTTCTTCAGTTTCCTGTCTTTCCTATCATTTGGGGGGAAAGAAAAGCACCAACCTCTCTCCAAGCTCCCAGGCGGCGCACACACACACACACACACACACCCACACACCCATTGCATATCCACTCAGGAAAACAGCCCCCTCCCCCGGGGAGAGGAAGGTCTTGGCAGTCACTGAAATTGACCACCCTGCTACAAATACTTTAAATCAATGGCTTCAAGCCTATCACTTTCACCCAGTATAATCCCATTAGTGACAGAGTTTCACTATGGAATTGATTCTCAAGCAGGCAGGCATATTTTTTGAAACCCAACACCCAGCCCAAACCTCCTTCCCAGAGATTCTGATGCACCATTTCTTCTAGTTCTTTCTCTATCCCCAATGTTAAGAACCGCCACTTTAAACGAATGCCATGGCTAAGGGCTAAACACAAAACACTGTTTGTTGGGAGAAAGCCATTAGAAGCTTCCACTCATTTATTGCAATTTCATATAGTCTTCTATTATGAAGAAAAGAAATATAAGGTATAAAATGATTTCAGTACAGGGTTGCAGTGAAAAAGAATGATTCAGTTCAAACTTTGGCTTCAATGTTCAAATCAGGAACAGAACCCATGTCCTGACACAGATGTCGTTAGTTTCTTGTGGCTCCAGCTGGGGAGGGAAACACACTTAGATTTATAGCCTAACCCTTTGGCGAGATTACCCAGCAAAATGCCACTGAGAGCCAAAATCTGGCATAAAGGGCAAGATTCAGGTTTAATAAAATATCAGGCCCCGTCAGGCCTTAATGATACTGGAAAGATTAGATTGGGTCAATGATTTTTTAAACAGTCAAATTACAGATTCTTTTACAATGAAGTAACGTAGATTATATGGCTTACTAAATGATTAAGTTTCATTTTGGAAACACAGTAATTTTCTTTTTTGTGAGTGATGATTTGCCTAGAAATCTGCCTACTCATAATTACTAATACCTTTTAAAAATAAGTAATACATGTTGATCCTTGTAAAAGCTTTCTTAACCGACTGAGCCACCCAGGCATCCCGTTCCTTGTAAAAGCTTTCTTAATACCCATCTGTGTCACAAACATGTTTAAATTTTCATTGTGTATGAATTTCATCCATCGCACACTTTTAGGCAGATTTGATCAATGTTTGCAAACACTGGTGCCTGTAATCAACTTAAAATCTTAGAATAGCACTTGATTACTCTTTAAAAATAAACCAGATACTAAACTCTAATTTTCAAATGTGCAAATAGGTAGACATATTTCGCAAATTACCAATATTCTGGTAAACTTAAACTGCAATGCACATTCATGAAAAATATACTAAGGTGTTCTTTTTTAAGTGTTTTATTTCTTTTTGAAAGAGAGAGAGAGAGAGAGAGAGAGAGGTAGAGCATGAGTTAGGGCGGGACAGAGAGGGGAAAGAAGACACAGAATCCAAAGCAGGCTCCAGGCTCTGAACTTTCAGAACAAGCCCGACGCGGGGCTGTTGGACCCTTCTTCCCCATGCTAGTCCCCGAGAATGGGATCCACGGACACAGATGGAGTTGGTTATTAGGTGTTTATTTTAGTTCAGCCGAATGGCCCCTCCCGAGTACGTGTAACTCCTCGGAAGAGCGTCGTGCTGAGCAGAAGCTCAGGATTTGTATAGATCAGAGTAACCAATCACCATCTTGGAGCATTTGATGGTCCCTCGGGGCAGTGACTAGATGACTCTCACCTGTTGACTTTGCCTTTTCCAGGTGGGATTGTTTTAACAGAATCTAAAACAGATTTGTCGAATTATATTCCTAGGGTTACCAGAATGGAAGTGGGTGAGTGAAAACAATGGTTGGCAATTTAGAGTCTAACAGGGGCTTGAACCTACAAGCTGTGAGATGGTGACCTAAGCTGAAGCTGGACGTTCAACCAGCTGAGCCATCCAGGTGCCCCGAAGGTGTTCTCTTTTTTAAAATGTTTTTATTTATTTTTGAGAGAAAGAGAGAGAGAGAGAGACAGAGCGTGAGCAGGGGAGGGGCAGAGAGAGAGAGGGAGACACAGAATCTGAAGCAGGCCAGCACAGAGCCCGATGCGGGGCTTGAACCCACGACCTGTGAGATCGTGACCTGAGCTGACGTCAGACGCTTAACTGACTGAGTCACCCAGCTGCTCCACCAAGGTGTTTTTAAGCGAACGTTGTTTTTATCCAAACACTAAAATAAAATTTTACTGGTGTTCCAATACTCAGATTAAATCAAAATGCCCATTGCAACATCTGATTCTACCACATATACTATGCAAATACAGTACTTAACATTCACAATGGCCACTTCCATTCAGGGAACCAGAAATGGACACGATATGACACATGAGCTTTAAAAGTGTAAAAGAACAATGCTTCCATTTATCGTGCATAACAATCTTCATCTGCTTAGAAGAAAAACTGCAGAATGCGTCACCACTAATTAAGGAAGTGATCTTCAGGTCGTTTTAAGAAAAATCCCCCATTTCTTTTAACTCTTCGCACCCTAGAATACTCCGTGTGCCTTCCTGGGGCCCAAACGTTGGCTGTTCAAAGCTAGATTTCATAGAATCTGCAGCCTGTCAAGTGATCCCAAGAGTAAACAGACTTAGGGAGGGAGATATACAGAATCTAGAGGTAACACAACTGACTGACCTTCTCCTCAACCTCTTTCCCTCGCCTTTCTCGAACCATGCAAGTCAAGCAAAGTAAAAGCCTTAGAAGAAATAATAAATGAAACCCGACCCTTCTCACTGTGGATTCTCCGTGCCTGATTACCCACCCGTCCCGTCTACACATCGAAGAGCAAAGGGGAAGGGAGAAGGGAGAAGGACAAGAAAGAAAGGAGAAGAGAGATGATTTAATCGGCCGTTTGAGATCTGGTTACCAGCCTGAAAAACAAGACCAGATGTATTTGCATGATTATAAAATAAAATGCCTTTCAAAGAACTTAATCTCTGGGAATATTATAGTATATGCTTTGTTTTTAATTCTCCAGGGGCGGGCAACAGACTGCGGGATCCCGTGTTTACCCGTGGGTCTACGGACCTCGGCTTCTCCCGGACGTCTGCGAGCGCGTGCTGGAGAATAGCACACGTGGCGCTCAAGGGGATTGCAGCCTTATCCTGCCCTTGTTTTCTGCACCGAATCCACTCCAAGCTTCAGGAAAATTAAAACAGAAACGGGCCCGGGAGATTATACACAGGCTGTTGCCGTTGAAATCCGTTCTCCCTCTGTCGATGCACCCGGGATGCAAGTTTGTTTGTTCAGGCTCTATCAAACTCTATGAGGGGGGCGGGGGGGAAAGTAGTGGAGGTGAAATCACCCAACAGCCAATGACTCTTCTCTCCCAGAGGAGTGGATTTCGGCCAAGCAACATAAGACTATAAAGTTCCTGTCATAGTCGAAGAATTGGGAGCCAAGAGGCCAAGCACACAGGCTTTGGAAAGGTCTGTGGTTGGTGGCTCAGACCACGTCGGGATTTCAGGAGAAAGGTGGGCACGGCGAGCACTGCTCCCCCAGGCTGGGCCTCCCCAGGACGGACGCGGACTTCATTTGCGTTTGGCACAGAAAGGAGCCTGGACCCGCCCCAGCTGGATCCTTCCTAGCGCACCGGAGTGTCGTGTCCGCAGGGCCCACTCCTGCTCTGAACTCGGCGACCCGGGCCAGCTGTCAGGAGGCCGAGCTGCGGATCGGGTAGCCCGAGGCTGTCAGGGTCAGGGCTAAAAGAAAGCTGGCCGGCTCCTAGGGTTACAATAACGTCAGGCAGGGTCGGCTCACTTTTTCCATCCCAAGCCAGGGCCGGCCTGTCATGGTGATACGGTGATATTCATAACACGGAGGACAACCCACACCTTTTCAGGGGATGGTTTCAAACTGCTTTCCAAGGAGAGGCCGGCTATTAATTCCCCAAATGACAGATAAGAACACTCAGGCGGAGAGAAGGAAAACGATTATACCCTGAGCACACATGCGAGGTGGGGCACGAAGGGAAGAAGGGGAGCCCTCCTTCCTAGATCGTGTTCTGGTCCTGGGGGGATTATTTGACTCCACCGGGCCCCCTCTGCAAACATACGGACCGCTCTGTTCTCCGGAGCTGCAGAGACACGTGATTCGATGCTCCGTTTTAAAGCTTCCTAACCCATTCACGTCGCTCCGGTTGGAACTTGGTTGGAAGTTGTCTCTACCCTTTCTTTTCATTCATTAGAAATCTGCTGCGTATGCAAAACTGGAGCCAAAACAACCCACAGAAGTAAGAAATCGAGCAGAAATGTTTACTTCTCCTAACAGCCCAAGGCAGTGTTTTTAGAAGTCCGCATAGACACCCCTCACCCCAAAGTTAACAACTCACAGTTCCTTGAGGTCAAGCAGTCACTAAGATGTCATTTGCTTGGGGACGGACGTGTCCCTCAAAGTAGGATCTAGCCTTTAGACTTTCTATTAACCTTATCACATACTCTTACTCTTTTCCATTTATGGTCTAAATGATTTTGGAATCACAAAGATATGTGGGCCATCTTTGTAAGCAATTGTCACACCGTGGCTAAGCCTTCACTAACATTACTAACCTTGTGATTAGGAACGCGCACATCGGAGCAAAGCTTCACTCTTATGAACTGTGTGATGCTGCCAAGGTCCTTGACTTCTCCACCCAGCTTTCTCATCTGTATAATGGGAACGAGAAAGCACCTGCTTCCTGTAGCCCGCATAAGCGGAGGGCCCAGAACAGAGCCCAGCCTGTAGGAAACACCTGCATTTTATAGTAGAAAAGAGAATACGCAATGAGCTTTGCCTGTGAAGTACAGTACAAAACTGAAATTGCGGAAAACAAAGCATGCGTTTGGCATAGTGTTTGGCTGAATGACAATGACAATATGTAATGAAGAGAGTTAAGCAGCATTGTAGTTGCAGTAATCCAGGAAGACTTCCTGGAGGAAGGGTTTTCACCAAAATCAGAAAAAAAGCTTCCCTTTATTTTCTTTATCATTCATTGTCTTTCTTATATTATAGACTCCCTCAGGGGCACCGGGGTGGCTCAGTCCATTTAGCATCTGACTTCGGCTCAAGTCATGATCTCACAGTTCATGAGTTCGAGCCCCTCTTTGGGCTCTGTGCTGACAACTCAGAGCCTGGAGCCTGCTTCAGATTCTATGTCTCCCTCTCTCTCTGACCTTCCCACCATTCATGCTCTCTCTCTCTCTCTCTCTCTCTTTAAAATAAACATAAAAAAATTATTATGGCTGTTTAACAATAGAAAAAAACCATAAAGCTATGAAGAGACAACTGATATAAAACATGGTTCCAAATCACAGGTAGGTCCTGTGTTTTAGGACACAGATGACAGCAACTATTAAAGAAATAGTATCTCTGCTTTCTTGTAACTGTACCTTAAATAACCTTGGTCTTCTGCTTTCTTCCCTGGGGTCCTAGTCAACCGACTGAAGGCTCCTTTTCACTCATCATGTATGCCTTTCCCCCTCCAATCTTACAAGCAGTGGGTTCTAGAATGTTTGAATTTGGAAATAAGGCAAATCTCTTATCTCCTAAGTGCTCCTAAACCAGTGTATTTTAATCAATATGTTACTTTCTCTAATCATAAATTCTTACACAATCACTTTTAAAAATTAGAAAATCCAACAAAGTATAAAAGAGACTAATAAAACAATCATAAATCCATCTCATGGAGACAACCACTTGGTTTACTTCCTTCTGGTCCCTTCATAGGACAAAGAAGTAAATGCTCATGCATATAATTTTTTTAATGTTTATTTTTTAGAGAGACAGAGACAGAGTGTGAGTGGGGAGGGGCAGAGAAAGAGGGAGACACAGAATCAGAAACAGGCTCCAGCCTCCGAGCTGTCAGCACAGAGCCCCACGTGGGGCTCAAACCCATGAACTGTGAGATCATGATCTGAGTCGAAGTCGGTCACCCAACTGACTGAGCCACCCAGGCGCCCCCCACATGCATATAATTATAAGCACACATGTGCAGTTTTAACATTGCTTTTTTTCATCTATAACCTATTGCATTTTTTCCAAGCCATTAACATTTTCTTTGAAGTAGGCATCATTTTTAATGTTGTCTAATGTTCCACTGTGTGGGTGTTGTGTGAGATAATCATTTCAACATTATCTAGAGATGAAAGTAAATCTTTGACTAACCCACTGAAGACATTGTAAATAGCTGCTTGTCCACAGAGATGGTGTGCTGGACCAAGGGAAGTAATTTTCTGAAAACTGGGCCATCTTCCTGTGGTCAATTGCCGTGACCTACACAGTATGGACTATATTGACATACAGTAGCCCTGGGAGCCAGGGACCTCTCCCGTGCCCATGACCTCCTTCTGGTATATTCCCACTCTGCAGCCCCTTCCCCCGAGATTGGGGAGCACAAGTGGTTAGGCTTCTGGACTTTTGGCAGAGAGAAGTTCACATGCACGTGAGTACCAGGGAAAAACCATCTAAACTGAGCCTAGAGTTCTCTTAGTAACCTCACGTTTTTCTTTAATATAAACTAATAAAAAATATAAGTAATGCACGGTGTGGCTCATCTGGTTATGCGTAACACCCTGTCTGCTATAACTCACGACTTTCCCATTGTTTGCTTTTTGAGTCCTTTCCTTTCAGGGACTTAGAATTAAGTGGTTACACAGACTCAGCTGTCGAACTTGGCCCTGCACTCACATTTCCATGTTCAAGGAGGCAGGCACGTTTCTAAGGAGCAGGAATATGAGAAACTTTCTTTACAGCTAATAAAACTAATGCGGGTTCATAGCCAATAAAATTTCAGACCAGCATCATTTTGTGCACCTCTAGTAATGAAGACAATGGTCACGCTCTCTTTCACGTGGCATTTTCATTTCTAGACCATAGTCCTCAGTGATCTGAACTTCTTCATAAAAAAAACAAAGAGTATTGGGGCAAATGTACTACACATTTTAGTATATTTAGCGACAAGAGGGGGAGCGTGAGATTGTCATTTGTCCTAAATATCTAGTGTATAACTATGCACATACCACACTTCGCAGAATATAAAGCCTCCTGAAAGATTACTCATAGCCAAATATCTATTTTACAATTTTTATTTTACTGGCTTCCATTAGAAAACAAAATGTGAATCACTGAAGAAAATGATCAAGAAATAACAAAATTGCAAGTAAAAAGTCTGTTTCTATCAGTTTTCTACTGCCACGGTCATATGACATAACAAATTACCCCGAAACATCAAGGCTTCAAACAAAACACATCTGTTTTGTCCCTAAGTGTCCAGATCGGTGGTTCTCGTGGGCGCTGCCGGGCGTGGTGGGCCAGCTCTGGCCTTGGGTCCCCCGGCAGGTGCTGCTGAGGAGGGTGTCAGCCAGGACCCCGGGGGCGATCTGGGCTTCCCTCCACACGCCTCACCTCCCAACAGGCTGGTCTGCGCATGTTCTCAGGGCAATTTCAGAGGAGCAAGAAGCAAGCTGAAACCCAAGTCTTCTTCCAGCCTCCGCCTGTGCCGCCTGGCATCTCACTACCCAAGACAAGTTGCAAATCCAGCTCAGATCCAAGGGACAGGATGATGCATTCTGCACCTTGGGAGGAGCTGCCAAGCCATAGGACCAAAGACATAGAGACAGTAAAGGGTGAAGAACTAGGATCAGTAACACAACTAATCTACCAAGACCTTATGCTGTGGAAATGACAACAATAATAAACTAAATCAAGGCAATCCAGATTTTTGAGGTAATTGGGTTTAATACTCTAAAGTAGACTAAATAGACCAGAGGTTTGCTTTTTTCCCCTAAATGCAAGAATTCTGTCTACAAATCCATCCAAAAAATCCACTTGTTTCTTAAATTAGACACATAGTGATCTCCCGAATCATCAGGTCTAAAATTTTTGTTAATCATATTTCTTGATTGGCATCGTTACATCTGCATTTAATTTTTCTGGTGAAAATGGTACATTGGTCTTGCAGTAATATTCCATGGGGCACCTGGATGGCTCTGCTGGTTGAGTATCACACTATTGATTTTGGCTCAGGTCATGATCCCAGAGTTGTGAGATCGAGTCCTGCATCTGAGAGTGGAGCCTTTAAGAGTCTCTCTCTCTCTCCCTCTCTCTCTCCCTCTCTCTCTCTCTCTCTCTCTCTCTTCTCCCTGCCCTCTCCCCAACTCACATGTTCTCTCTCTCTCTAAAACTAAAAGAAAATAAGTTAAAAAAAAGATCTTAATACTATAGATTTTGGATTATTAGAATGGATACTGACATGCTTGATTATTTGTTACTGAACTGATTCTGAGGGTACACATGCTGTTTATTTCATTCCATATTCGTTTGAACTTTGCTATAGTTATACCCTGTATTACCCATAGGATAAGTTTTTGGGTAGTTGTATAGGTACTTGTTAGTACTTTTCTGACCTCGAGCAGACCTATTAGACACAGAGAACTCTAAAGGTATCTGTCTGAACTGCTTTACAATGAAATGAATTAATGGTGAGACAGTTAAACAGAAAATATTTTTTTAAAGTGCTGGTGAATTAATACACCACTGGTATTTCTTAGGCATTGGAATGCCTGTATTTGTAGTTCTCTGTTTTCTTACATACGCACGGAAAATGAAATGGGATTCCCTAGTTTTATAACTAGAAGGATGTATTTTATTAATTTACCTAACCATCATTTATTGAGGAAATGCCATTTGCCAGTGTATGAAACAGAGAGAGCCCATGTGATCTTGGAGATTATATCCCAGTGGGAAAGAGAGAAAATAAACATGTCACGGGTATAATAATTTCATATCCAGACAAGTTCTGTGAGGGAAGTCAAACAGGGTAATGTGTGGAGTTTAGTATGGTAAAGGAAAAACTTTTAGAAAGGGAAATGTGAGAAAAGGCTCTGAGGTTATTAAATTTAAACTGAGACAAGAATGAGCAGGGTCGCCTGGGTGGCTCAGTCGGTTAAGCGTCTGACTTCGGCTCAGATCATGATCTGGTGGTTCATGAGTTCGAGCCCTGCATCGGGCTCTGTGCTGACAGCTCAGAGCCTGCAGCCTGCTTTGGATTCTGTGTCTCCCTCTTTCTCTGCCCCTCCCCTGCTTGTGCTCTGTCTCTTTCTCTCTCAAAAATGAATACACATTAAGGAGAAAAAAAAGAAAGGGAAAAGTCAACATAGAAAGGTGCTGTGAAATCTGAGACTGGAATGTACTTCATAGATATAAAAAGCAGGGATGTATTAATAAAACACCTTGCCCTGAGCTGAGTTCTCCTGTGAATCACAATAGCAACCCTCCCTGCACTGACTCGGCAGAAGTCTGCCCTGCCCGGGTCCTAGAGAACAGGTCTGTGTCATGGCCAAGCATTTGGTCTGCCTCCTGGATAGGATGATCAGAGACTAGGTTCTCTGTGAGATCACTGTGCAGGGACCGTGGGGGTAAATACTTGAGATCTTTCCTCTTTGCCCTGGGTCCACCCTAGCTCACATTCACCTGTTTTCTCGGCAGTTAGGCATTTCCAGGTGACTCTCTCGTACCAAGAGGATGTGGATGGAACCGGTAAGTGTCCACGTGGTTCCCTTCCTCTTTCCCCAAGTGTTTGCAGAATTCATGTCCTTGTGAGGACCTAAAGGAGGGTGTGTCCACACAGCCGACAGTGCCTGGAGGTGATCTGCTATTCGAGAAGACTTCTTCTGGATGAAATAAGAGGAAGTCATCCACTTCCCTTCTGTGCAGTTGCTGGGTGTCTTCAAGCAGCTGGTGGTGTGGCGACACACCCAACACACCCACCTCATCCCCTACCGTCTGTACGCCCTCTGTGTTCTCACTCCCATTCTGACTCTATCTCCTATTACATGACCCCAAATTTCTTTCTGCTGCCCAAATGTCTGCATCTCCCCAATTCAGAATTAATGACTAGCAGATCTCAGAGGCCGATGCTCCAGAAAACGGGAAAGTGGGAGGCTGTCAGCGAGTGTCCCCCAGCTCAGGGTAGGAGAAGGGAGGGGGTAAGAAATCACAAGTGGGATGCTTTGTTCCTGCACGGCCAGATGCATACTTCGGGCCAGCTTCTAGGAAAGCTTCCAGAGACTCAAGTGCCAGGCTCTTCCCTAGTTTAGGGGCTTAAGGCCCACCTGATTTGGCACCTTGAGAATGAGAGACAGTGCAAGGTACATCTTGCTCAAATTGAAATCTTCCTGATATAAAATAAGAATTATCTTTAATTTTTATAAAGTCCTACTTTCCTCACCCTTCTTTTAAACATTTTAAAACTATTTTTATTTATTTTTGAGAGAGAGAGACAGAGCGAGTGGGAGAGGAACAGAGAGAGAGGGAGACACAGAATCCGAAGCAGGCTCCAGGCTCTGAGCTCTCGGCACAGAGCCCAGTGTGGGCTGGAACTCATGAGCAGTGGGATCATGACCTGAGCCCAAGTCAGAGGCTCAACTGACTGAGCCCCCCAGGCGCCCTCCTCCCCTTTCTTACATACAGACCCTTCCTTTCAGACAAGGCTCTCTTCCTTTCTTAGTGTCCTTCCCTCTGTCCTCAAGTGACAAGTGATTTAATGCTTACAATAGAAGTCATTACAACTTCCGTGGTGAATGGTGGGAAATCACATTGAGAGTGGTAATAAACTATCTTTAAGAACTAAATAAGGGGAGAGAGACGGAAAATTCAGTTGCAGACCCACGAGTGAAGGATTAGAGAAGGAATTCCTCGTCCTGACGGGCTTGCACGGCTCAGGGAAGGAGAGGCGGTTTTTCTTTGAAGACCTTCCCCTTCTCATCTCCTGGTTTGGATGTCTGAAGGACTTCAGAGGCACCAAGTGCACATCTTACGCTTCAGTGGATGAGTTAAAAATCCACGGCTGAGAATGTTGGGGAGAAATAATGGGCTTCAAAGCCAAGCAGGTCAGACTAATTCTGCCGCTCCATATTTCCACGTCCGGATCTCATTTTTCTCAGTGGTGATAACACAGTTCACTGCACAGGGTTGTTGTGATGTAAGCTATAAAATGATTGGCAAAAAATAACAATCACAGTGGTAATTAAAATAAGGAAATAAGTAAAGTGATGAAATTGATTGAGTGCTTGGGTGCCCTTTCATTACTAAATGTGCCTTCTCACAAGTGTCCTTGATGGTGAACTCTACTACTGTCTCTCTTTCTCAAAGGAAGAAATAAAGGAATAAAGATTATGCAACTTGCCTAAGTTGGCATTCTAAGTAAGTGTGAGTTCCTGCTACCTTCCTAGAAATTGATCCTGTTTTTGTCACTCCATCCAATTCCCTCTCCTTTGACCTTAAATACACTGCTTACCTGGAGTTTAGACTGAAGAATTTGGGTGCCCAATATCTGTCCATCAAGAAGCATCAGATAGGGGCGCCTGGGTGGCTCAGTCAGTTAAGCCTCCGACTTCGGTTCAGGTCAGATCTCACGTTTGTGGGTTCGAGCCCCATGTCAGGCTCTGTGCTGACAGCTAGCTCAGAGCCTGGAACCTGCTTCCTGGTCTGTTTCTCCTTCTCTCTCTGCCCCTCCCCCTCTCATGCTCTGTCTCTCTCTGTCTCAAAAATAAATAAGACATTTAAAAAATTAAAAAAAGAAGCATCAGATAAAAACAGTCAAGTTTAGTACATTTAATCTGTCAGGAAAGAAAAAGGATATGAAAGAAGTCAAAGAAAACCTAAATAAATGGAGAGACATGCTGTGTTCATGGACTGGAATGCTCAGCATAGTAAAGTCATTTCTCCCCAACATGATTTACAGATGGAACCTAATTTCTATCAATATCCCTGCAAGGTTGTTGTGGACATAGACAAGTTTATTCTTAAACTTTATATGGAAAGATACAATAATGAGTAAGCTGAAATTATTCTGAAAAGGAAGAATAAAATGGGAAGGGTCACCCTCTCTTACTCTGTAGCTACAACAGCAAAACAATAAAGATCGGCAGAGGGCTAGACCCATGTATCAATGGAACAAACTAGACCTACAAAAAATGTACTCTGCTGATTTCTAACAATGGTCCAAAAGATAGTCAATGGAGGAAAGCCAGCTCTTCATGCAAATGGGGCAAGAGCAATTGGACTTCCAGAAGAAGAAGAAAAAAACCCAAAACCTTAGCCTAAACCTCACACCTTGTATACAATTAACTCTACATGGATAACAGGCTGACATTTAACATGTAAAACTATAAAACTTTGAGAAAAAAATAGGAGAAAGTCTCTGAGAACTAGAGCCAGGCACAGAGTTGTTATGCTCCATGAAAGGAAAAAGCTGATAAATTGGTTCTCATTGAGACTGAAAAACATGGGGCACCTGGCTGATCTCAAGGTTGCGAGTTCAAGCCTCACATTGGGTAATGAGATTACTTAAAAATAAAATCTTAAAGAAAAAGAAAGTGAAACACAAAACCAAGCAGAACTTTCGCATCGTGAATGGTCCTGTCGAAAGAATGGAAAGGCATGCTACGGGGAGAAAATGTTTGCAGAGCACATATTTGAAAAATGGAGAATGTTTAGAATATATTTAAAAACTCTCCAAACTGAACTGTAAGCAAACAGTCTAATTAGAAAACACACAGAAGATATGGACAGACTATTTCACTTAAGATATACAGGTGCCACAGAACATATGAAAAGATGCTCAACATCGTTACCATTAGGGAGATGCAAATTAACACCACAATGAAAGATCCCTACACACTCATCAGATTGGCTAAGATTTTAAAAAAAGGTGAAAACAGCAAAAGCTGGTGAAGATGTGGAGAAACAGGACCTCTTGTGAATTGCTGGTGGAAAAGTAAAGTAGTACCGTCACTGAAAAGACTAGGAATGTTTTTTACAAAACTATGTGTGCAACTACCATCTGACCTGGCAACTACACTTTTTAAATTAAGTTTATTAAATTTAATTAAAACTGAGCTTTAATTAAACTTATGTTCACATAAAAACCTGTCCACAAATGTAGTGAGTGGCTTTATTTATAATAATCTTAAACTGGAAAAAACATGAAGGTCCTGCAGTGGGCAAATGGTCTAACAAAATGAGGCACATTCTTGCTGTGGAATACTAGTTAGCAATAAAAAGGACTAAAACATCGATATATGTGAAAATTTTGATAGATCAAGGGAATTGTTCTGGATGAAAAACAGTCAATCTGCAAACGATTACATATATAAAAAATGATCTATTTTTATGTTATTCTCCAAATGACAAAATGATACAGAGAATATAATAGTGATGGCCAGTTGTTAGGTCGGGAGGATAGGGTATTACTATAAAGGGATGATAACAAGACTGATCTTCATGGTAAGAGAACAGTCTATGTCTTGACTTTGGTGGTGGTTACATGAATCTACATCTGTGAGAAGTTACACAGAGGTATACACACACACACACACACACACACACATTCATGTACACTGGAGATCTGAATAACATGTGCAGAACAAGTGCCCATTTATTGGTTTTGATGTTGTACTATAGTTATGGAAGGAATTACTATTAAAAAGGTGAGTGGTGGGTATGTGAGACCTCTCTCTACTGTTTTTACAACTTCCTGTGAGTCAATGGCTTTTTTAAAAATAAACAGCTAATGTGTAGTTTTTAAATAGAAAAAATTACTAGCACATAGAAATAAATCCAACAGTAGATATACCGTTCATAACAAAAATTATAAAACTTTAATAATGCTCAAAAGGGGAAGTCGGAATAACAGAAGTTACACTGTGTTTTAAGAGGGCAAGTTCCAATGTCATCATAAAGAAGGGAATTTTCCTATAGTTAAAACATACATTCAATGACATTTCTATTAGATTATTAATGAACATTCTCATGGAACTCAATTTATTGAAAAATTGTAACAGGACGTATAAAGCTATTGCATATATTATAAGACCACGGGGCACCTGGATGGCTCAGTTAGTGAAGCATCTGACTTCAGCTAAGGTCATGATCCTACAATTCATGGGTTTGAGCCCCATATCTGTCTCTGCACTGACAGTTCAGAGCCTGGAGCCTGCTTTGGATCCTGTGTCTCCCTCTCCTCTCTCTCTCTCTCAAAAATAAACATTTAAAAATGTTTAAATAAGGACTGTAATATTTAGACTTTTATGGTGAACATTTCACAACACAACACATACATTAAATTATTATGTTGTATGCCTAAGATGAATATAATGTTATACGTCAGTTGTATTTCAATTTAAAAAGTTATTAAGAAACTATAATCATTACAAGCATAGTTCAGGAATAGAAGAAAATAATAGAACAGAATAGAGAAAGTAGAAAAAGAGCATGGAAACTTAAGTAGTATTATTAAGTATTGGAGAAAAGAGAGACTATTCAATACACGGTGTTAGGCCAACTGCTTGTTCACACGGAAAAGATAAATGAAGTCTCTTTCATACCCTATTCATTAATGAAGATCAACGACCAAATACAAAAAACAAAACTATAAAAACTGTTACATAAACAACAAAAAACCAAACCCAAACCTAAATTATTCCTTATATTTGAGTTGGGAGAAATTTCTTAAAGAAAACATGAATGGCACAACACACAAAAGTAAAGATTGATATATTTGATTATATTAAAATTCAAAATTTCTTTTTGGCAAGAGGCACATGAAACAAAGCACAAATGGTGTAAATGTTGCCGTGCATAGGAACAAACAAACATCAGGGAGTTAGTAAATAAATCCTACAAATACAAAGAAAGAAAACTCGATATAAAAAAGTAGCAATTAATGATAGAGGAAATCAAAATTACCAAATGAACATATGAAAAGATACTCAGCTTTTCTACTGAATGCCAACAGGGAAGTGCCAACAAACAAGTGAAAACAATGGCATATTATTATAGATTGCCAAAACAGATACTACATACGGAAACAGCGGGTCTTGGTGAGGATAACAGAAATAAAGGATTCCTATACGAAGAGCTGTAAATTTGCTTAATTTCTGCGGGTGTCAATCATCTAATTCTTTATAGGAGTATGGCCACCTACGACTGTGCCACTCACCGCAACGCTGCTCAAACGTCGCTGTAGATACGTGAAATCAGTACCGCCATTTTGAAATGCAACTTGGTTACATTAAAAAAGGTCAAGACCGCATACCCCAAACGACTCCATCATTCTACTCCTGGATATTCTCCCTCTTGAAAGTCCAGCACATGCTCACGGGGAGACGTAACGTGATGGTTATTGCATTGTTGTTTCTAAGAGCCAACAAACAAAAAATCTAAACAAACAAAAAAGAGAGAATGCTTGATCTAGATTTATAACTATAATCATACATAAATCTCAAAAACATATCGTTAAAAAGAGAAGATAACTGCAAAAAGATACATAGAAGATGTCAAATGTGTGTCATGTTAAAGACTCAGCATCATCTGGGTAGGTAGATGATAGATGGACAGATAAACTGACATACTGAAAGGTACTGGTCTGTGCACAGAAATGCAGACGGGAGTGATTGGCACCTATGTCAAGATAATCGTCTAGGAAACAAGGGTTAGAAAATGGGAGGGGGTCCAGTCTGAGCTGGTACGCTCATATTTTCTTTTAAATGGTCCAAAGGAAATAAGATAAAACATGTTAATATCCGTTTAGTCTCAGGGGTAGGTACACCCCTATTACTTTATATTCACGTTTTTAAAATATTTAATTCTTTGAAATAATTCTGAAAGAAAGAAGAAAACGCAAGTGAGCAAGAAAGACGTAATTGGTAGAGATTTTATAAGCCCTAAACCTGTACCTTCCCCGCAGATGTTTTATTTTATTTTTCAGTCTCCTGTAGCAGCAATCTGGGGAATGAAATGTTCCTCAGCGAGGATTCAATGGGGGATGGACAGGGTGACAAGTCTTCTAAGTGACAGGTGGGGGGGTGACGTGTTGCAAACAAGCCTCCTTAGTTGTGTGTGCACCCCAGGGTCAGGACAGCTGGGATGTTGCTCGGATTTTTAACAGAAGTCGGGTTGGCAGGACTGTAAAAGCAATCCCTCTCGTCGGTAAACATATTCAGGAGCACCCGCACCTGCCTGCTCAGGGCTTTTCCTTCTGGGCTCGTGAAGGTCAGCGGGACGGGCAAGTGCAGCCCATCTCCTCACACCCTTGACAGCTTGGAAAAACATGCCAAGTGTGGCCGTCAACATCTCTTTCAAACCACCACCGAGTTTGACACACTGAAAGATTTTTCTTCTTCTCCTGGGCAGTTACTCATGGAAAAAAAAAAAATCCTATATAAAATGATTAAATTCCCAAATATTTTCAGACTATTTATAAACTTGCATCTGAGCTGCCTCTTTTTTTTTTTTTTTCTTTCCAGACTTGTTTTCATTGTCCGCTCTCCTTTCCAAACAGTAAACAGAAACTTTATCTGGCTTGGTGAACAATTCCTTCTTAAACACGAGAACAAACATTTTTAGCTCCGTCCCTAGGTCTGTCAGCTTAGGAAGACCTTTGGAAGCAACTGAGCCTCTGTTGTTCTTCCTGTAAAATGGATAGCAAAATAGATTATTAGGTTAATGAGGGTTGAACCAAATGACTTAGGACTGCATGTCCTAACTTAATGTATACCTGCTGCTGTTGTTGTGATGGTGATTGTGTCACTAATTGTCAGAAACCTGAAGAAAAGTAACTCTGTAAACAAAGGAGTGGAAATGGGTTACAAGAAATTTTGATAGGAAAAGCAATGGTCCCTGGGCTAAACAACGTTCTAGATAATATTTTTTAAATTTTTTATGTTTTTTATTTATTTTTGAGAGACAGAGAGAGCACGAGCAAGGGATGGGCAGAGAGAGAGGGAGACACAGAATTGGAAGCAGGCTCCAGGCTCTGAGCTGCCAGGACAGAGCCCGATGCAGGGCTTGAACCCACAGACTGTGAGATCATGACCTGAGCTGAAGCCAGATGCTTAACCGACTGAGCCACCCAGGCGCCCCTCTAGATAATATTTTTTAGGGGTGCTTGCGTGGCTCAGTCAGTTAAGTGTCTGACTTCGGCTCAGGTCATGGTCTCAGGATTTGTGAGTTCAAGCCCCGAGGTGCTCTGTGCTAACAGTCTGAAGCCTGCTTGGGTGAGCTTCTTTTTCTCCTTATCTCTCTGCTTGCCGCTTCCCTTTCTCTCAAAATAAATTTTAAAAATACGTTTTAATAAGTATCTGGGAAGTTAGAATGTAAAGGAAATCAGCAAAGTGGTGGTTGAAGCCTGGTCTCCAGAACCAGACCACCTGGCCTCTAATGTCCGCTATACCAGCCTGAACAATTTAGTGCATTTCTCTGTGCCTCAGTTTCCCCCGAGGGTGGTTGTGAGACACACGAATGAGTTAGTAGATGAAATCCTTAGAGTAGGCCCTGACACAGCTATATGTTTGTTTATTTTTTAAAAGTGTTTATTTTTGAACTAGAGGGAGTGTGAGTGGGAAAGGGACAGAGAGAAAGAAAGAGAAAGTCCAAAGCGGGTTCTGTCCTGACAGCAGAGAGCTGGATGTGGGACTCGAACCCTCAAACCGTGAGATCATGACTTGAGCCGAAGTCAGATGCTTAACTGACTGAGCCACCCAGGTGTCCCAAATGTTTGTTTATTTTTGAGAGAGAGAGAGAGACAGACACAGAGAGACAGAATGAGAATGGGGGAGGGGTAGAGAAAGAGGAGATTCAGAATCCGCTGCAGGCTCCAGGCTCTGAGCTGTCAGCACAGAGCGGGACTTGAACTCAGGATCCGTGAGATCATGACCTGAGCTGAAGCTGAATGCTTAAGCGACGGAGCCCCCCGGGTGCCCCTGTGACGGACTTTTTGAAGTGTCCACGTGGCCAGGCTATGCTCGATAAGTTTCTCAAATTAACACGAATCTAGGTGCTGCTGGAAAGTCTTTGGGTGACAGCATAAGAGACTGTAATCAGCTGATTTTAAGTGAGGGAGCTCATCCTAGAAAACCTGGGAGGCTCAAGTCCTTCCATTGAAAGCTTTAAAGGCAGAACTGAATCTTTCCTGAAGAAAAAGACATCAAATCCTCCCGTGGAACCTGCACTTCCGCTCACGTCCAGGCGCCCGAGCCTGCCTTTCTTGGTGACGTGCCCTGGGCGGAGAGCGGGCGGTCACACTTGCCTCACCAGCCCCCCCCCAGTGGCACATGCCGGTTCCTTGCAGTCAATCTCTCCTATACGCCTTCTGCTGATTCTGCTTTTCTGGCTGAACCCTTCCTGATACGTGATACAGCGCTAGGAAATAGAGCACCATGAAATCGATCATGATTATGTTAGGTCTGAGGTTTACCTGTGTTGACGGAAGAGGACATAGGACCTAAAGTGTAGTTACCCCGTGGCGGCGGACAGGTAGCCCCGGGCACAGATACCGAGGTTCCTGCATTCCCAGGCCACAAGACCCAGGCCCAGACCCCTGCCACCCTCAGTCCTTCCTGGCCTCTCTGGACCCCCTTCTTGCAACAGAGGCCCCCCTGGGAATGATGATGTTCCTCACAGCACCCTTGGGAGTATTTTGGGGCCTTGAGAATGAGTGATATATTTCCCTGCAAATTACAAAGCGTCTATATCCCCCGCCATTTAATGTAACTGGAAAGACCTCAAGATGTCTGAGAAGAAACCCCAGCTTTGCCAGACAAAGAGCACGGGACAAGGCCTCACAGGAGCCTGGTTCTGGGGGGGCCTCGCCTGTCAGAGGGTGTTTGACTACTCGAAATTTGCCACCTCAGATAGCTGTGAAATTAGGTGATTAACTAGTTGTTACTTAACCTTCTAATTTCTGTATAAGTCTAATTACATGAAATAGAAGTGGGGGGTTTGATTTTTTACTTTGCTTTTCTGTTTGGAGTATCATTGTAACCACTGTATTGTAAATGACGGAAAATAATTGCATATGTTAAAAAAATAAATAAAATAAAAAGAAACATAAAATAAAATAAAATACAAAAAAAAAAAAAAAGAAAAGAGAAGAAGTGATCCTTGAATCCCAAGGTATTTGGAAGAACGCACTCCGTGGGAAGAGGAGACCTAATATGGGACCATTTCCAGGCTGGTCTAATGTGAGAGAGCTGAAATCTGGTTGGACAGCCAGTTCAATTTCACTTTGTGGTGTGAGTGTGTGCGTGCGCACCTGTGGGTACGTGCGTGTGTGTCTACAGGTGCGTGTGTGTGTCTACACGTGCGTGCATGTAGCAGTAGGATTCTGTCCTCTGTAAACAGTCGCTTTCTTTCCTTCCCTGTGACGTTCTTTTACCTCTTGGGCATCTCCTTGTATTCACATATTCCCCCACTCCGTGAGGCTGACAGCTGGCTCAATCCGATGCTTCCGCTTAAGGCAGGAGGAGACACCAGGTGACATCAGGCCTCTGCTTAATTTGGGCAAGTGTTTTAATGAGATCTGTAAATATTTTCTCCTTTGGTCGTCTACAGTAAAACCTTGGAGTGCAAGCAACTTTTTCTGCAGGTGTTCCGCAAGACGGGCAAACATCTCTAATAAATTTTAACTTGATAAACGAGCGAGGAGTGATGTCTGCAATACGAGTTGTGTATGACGCCAAATGTCACATGATCACAACAGAGCCAATGGTTCTTGACATTCGCTTTGATGTACACGTGGTTTGGATTACAAGCATGTTCCCAGGATGAATTATGCTCGCAAACCAAGGTTTTACTGTATTTTGTTTACATTGTTAGACTAGATTTGAATGGAGAGTGAATTACAGTGAAGTATCATTTTTGAGCAATCCTAGGCCAGATGGTGAAACCAGTCAGCCCTTTCTGGGCTCTGTCCTCTGCACATCTTCTAACCTCCCCAACTGTCTCAACTATGAAGACTTCACCCCAGGACATGATTGAGAATAATCGGCTACAAGCCATTTATGCTACTGTGAACTAATCACTCTCCATTGGGGAGAAGCCATTTTGAATCTTCCCTTTGACTGTATAGAGTTTTCATACTTGAGTCTAAACATGTGGTGGAAGGAGGTGGTGAGAAGTGAAGCCTTTAATTTTCAAGCAGGAGAGAGTACTGACCACACAGTTGGAAGGTGTGGGTTCAAGTCATGACCAAATCAATGTGTGCCTCTGAGTAATCCATTTCATACCCTGACCTTGGGGTTCATGATCTATGAAATGGGGGTCATATCTCCTGCTTAGCAGAGTTGTTTTCAAATCTCAAACTGATCGTTTTCTTAGATGTTCTTTGTTAAGTTGAAAGCAGTCTGCAAATGGAGAAACATGTTTTCTCCCTCTGTAGATACCCTGTCCCTGCCCGCCAGCCCCCCATGCCAGGCACCCAGCCTAGAGCCTTCTGTCCAAAAAGCTAAAAGTCACAGGAGCTGATATGTATTGAATCCCTACTAAGTTCCAGGCACTGTCTTGAAGGCATCGTCAGCTGAAGAAGTTGTCTTGTCAACAGGACCGTCTCATCAGGTAGGTATTCTTAGTGTCACCGTCACACCTATTTTGCACAGAAGGAAACTGAGGCACAGGAAGATTAAGTAACTTACCCGCTTTTACCCAGCTGGCGTGTGGTGGGCTGGGATTTGAATCCAGGGTTCCTGGCTTGAGATCAGAGTTATAACAAGTCCACTCTACCACAATGAGTGTAAAACCCTGTGTAATGGGTGGAATCCGACTACTCCACTCTTTTGTAGGACATTAAAAATCAAAAGAGGATAGATAAACGAGGTGGAAGGAAACTACTTTGGGACGTGTGTTGGACACAGGCGAGGTGAGTTAAGCCAAAGATGCTGACGATGCTTAAGAGGAGCTGGAAAGGCCGGGGAGGCAGTGCATACTCAGGAAGCCTGAAATCACCCACCCATGGGTGGACCTCCATTCCGGCCCCACATGCTCCCTGCCTGAGAAATGCAGAAGATCATAGCTGCTCGTCAAGTTAATTGGCAAGTGACGGCTCCTGGCCAGATGGACTTGCCCTGTGTCTTTTGGAAAGTGCAAGTGTGTGTTGGCTCCGGGCGGCTCCCATCTGCCGAACCGCCCGCTCCCATCCCTGCTCTGCTTGCAAACACAGCATCCGAGGGGCAGGCTGATGCGGCGGAGGGGCGGGATGTGTGAACGGTGCTTACCTGGGCTCAGGTATGGAGGTCCTTCTGTCCCTCTTGCATCCCACCCTAAGATTAACTGCCTGTTACTACTCTTTGCCCTCACTGTATGTTTTACATGGATTTAACAAGCG
Organism: Suricata suricatta; assembly: GCF_006229205.1. Lineage (NCBI taxonomy): Eukaryota > Metazoa > Chordata > Mammalia > Carnivora > Herpestidae > Suricata > Suricata suricatta. The sequence goes on along the minus strand of NC_043706.1, from coordinate 6,896,162 downwards.
GTGTGATCGTTTGTCTCTGAGCCCTTCCGTTCCGTGACCCCGGGGTCAGCAGACAAGTTGGTCTATTTGGAGGTTACTTGGAGGATCGTTTTCTACAGGGGACCTCACATTTCACCGTAGTCAGTAGTTTCAAACTCTTGTACCAAAAAGCACCTACCAAGTTACAAATAAGCAGTGAAAATCCTATTTAATTTTTTATGATTCCCCTTTCTGTAGCCATTCACTGATAATGAAGATGAAGCTGGTAATAATAGTCATGACCTTGAAGTTGATGACCTTGAAGATGGACCTTCATATTTATTGTGTAAGTGATATAGCAGGAGAGTGCTGAACTGTTTGCATGTACTACCTCATTTAATCCTTGCAACAACCCCAGGAGCCAATTTTCATTATTATCCTGATTTTGAATCATTCACTGGTTAAAGGAAACTTAATATAGTTAAGTAGTATTTTTCGATGTTATTTATTTATTTGTTTTAAGAGAAAATTTACAAGCGGGAAGAGCAGAGAGAGAGGGAGAGAGGATCTTAAACAGGCTCCGTACTGGCAGTGCAGAGCCCAACATGGGGCTTCGATCCCACAAACTGGAGATCATGACCTGAGCCTCAATCAAGAGTTGGACACTCAGCCGACCCAGCCGCCCAGGTGCCCCCGAGAGTTACGCAGTATTAATAATGAGGTCATACCATTATTAAATTGCTGAGCAAGAATTCAAACCAAAGTCTGACTCCTGGGAGTTGTCCATTTTACCATCGATGAATAGTAGTAACAAACCTAATACCCCAAATCAAGCGCACACTTGAAGGAGAAGGTAGACAAGGGAACAGCCCTGAGAAACTACAAAGTGAAACACACAGACTTCGATGATCAAAGCTTGACAGCGTGGAAGTAGTTATCTGAACGCTTGAAAAAAATAGACGCACGCATGAAAGCCTGGAAAGAAAATAAACCAATAAATTGTCAGTAGCTATTTGAAAGCGCTTCCTAAAAATGGGTACAACTCCCATACCGCTAAGAGCAGTAACTTCCATGGAGTAACATGAGGGGCAGGGAAAAACGCCGTTCAAGTTTTATTTGTGCAATTTTGTGTTATTGGAATTTATATGCCCATATAATTTGATGTCATTTTTAAAACAATAGACAGGAGGAAAGAAATATCATTTACGTCCCTAAATATGTTGCTCGTGGCAAATTTACTGGGATATTAATGAAGCCTCAGCTTCGGGGCCCCTTCCCAGAGCCTGTGCTTAATTCCGTATTTGTCAATTTGTGTACATTTCTGGCACCACGAAATAAGAAATTGCCCCATGAGGACGTGCCTGGTAATAGGGAAAGAGCAAAATAACAAAAGATTAAGCTTAAGTATCATGTTTCACGTCACCATTAACAGTGCCGAGAGACAAAGGGCTAACATATTTAGAAGCAATTTCAAATAATTTTGGATAACCTTTAAAGTCATTTTAAAAATAACGCAATTTTTAAAAATTTAAATCCTTCCAAATCAGGTGTAAAAGGAAGCTCATTTCCTGTTCTTTGTTTCCTTTCTCTGTGCCTCTTTAATTCCTCTTTCCTCCAAGTGTGTCTGCTTTTTCATAGAAGGTTGAGGAAATGGCAGGCTATTTCAGCAGGGAATTTTATGCAGATGCAGTATTTATGACGGCAGTCCTGGGGAGAGCCTGTGATTAATGATCACATATAACCTGGTTCAATATATATATTTTTAAAGTAGGCTTCCTTATTGGCAGCAAGGCACCACAAAGGGGGATGTCCTCAGCAGGACCTCTTAATCCGAGGACACAGACCAATGGGTCAGTCAGGTATTGTTTATAACCTTTAAGATCAATGGTTTTGAAGGTCATGTGTGGCACACATTTATTTAGCCTGCCAGTAGCAAGTCTATTTCCTGGATATGTTAACAAAACTGCTAACGTTCACTATTTTCTCTACCTGGCCTCGGATGCTATTTATTTTTCCAAATGACTATTGTAAGACACATTTGCCATACCCGTTAGATCGGAGAACATTCAGCCACCACATTCCTTTGACTCTCTGCTTTTCTTCTCTAGGAATTAGCCAAGAAGTCACCTAATTGGAAGGATAATTATGTGTCCGGAGCAGCCCCAGGAACAACCATAAAAGTAAGAAGCTCACCCGAGTGAGGTTATTAGAGAAATGTGTTAGAATCACACCACCTCTTGACATCTTTTCATTTTGCAGCTTATTTTTTCCAGAATCCTTCCACGGCAGGGTGTTCTGCCTGGAGAGACCCTAAGCTGGTGATTCTACACCCTGTCTGTGGTTGAGAAATACCCTAGGGCAGTGTTTAGAAAATACCAGAGCCCAAGCAATGGAGACATCACTAAGTTGGTGGAGCCGAAGCAACGGTATTTTGGAAAAGCTTTGTTGAGGGTTCAGAAGTGTAGCAAGGCTGACGTTACTGGTCTAGGCATTGACTGACCAATTCCATTATTCTGCTTCATGAAAGATCTACAGGGCATTCGGCCCCTGAGGTGCCCTTCTCTCTTTCCTGCCTTTACTCTGCCCTCCAGGTCCTTTGTCCTATGATTTCTTTCACTCACTCATTCATTCATTCAAAAAACAGTCACCAGATACATACTGAGTGTCTGACACTGAGCTAACATGGCGGGCCCCCCAAATAATAATAACGGAAACACAGGCCCTGCCTTTGAAGAGTCAGAGTTTAGCAGATAGATAATAGGCCACAACCCTCCATTTGCCTGGAACCAGGGGGTTAGGTTTCCTGGGTGTTGGACATTCAAGACTACAATCAGTGAAGTCCTGGGCAGTAGGAAGTGACCTATATAGATATTTATTTATATATGTATATAAATCTTATAGCCCTTAATAGAGGGTGAATTCTCATTCTAAGCTTCTAGCTCTTCTAATGGAGAGATGGCAACTCCCAGGAAAGACATATAACCCCTTTCCCCACCACCACCCCATAGAAAGATCTATGTCAGCTGAAATATAATGAAGTTTATTTATTTGTTTATTTATTTAGTTTTGTATCAGTTAAATTTTTTAATGTTTGTTTATTTTTGAGAGATAGAGACAGAGCACGGGTGGGGGAGTGACAGAGAGAGAGATGGAGACACTGAATCCAAAGGAGGCTCCAGGCTCTGAGCTGTCAGCATAGAGTCCGACATGAGGCTCAGACCCACAAAGCACAAGATCATGACTGGAGGAGTCCAAAGCTTTACCGCCTGAGCCCCCCAGGTGCCCTGATGGGGTTCATTCTCTTGGTAACAGGCACGTCAGATGCGCTACTGTTCCTATATTGGACAGAGATAGAAACTCTGCGACTTGTTTACAGGGTTTTTTGCTTTGTTTTGTTTTTTTTTTTTTTTTTGCTATCAGCACCATTGGCAATTTGCACTGAGCAGGAGAATCACCCCAACCCAGCATAGTATTCTGACAATGGTGAATCACAGATGGCAAACCAATGTAAAGAAAAATCCAGCAACTACTGAGGCATATCTAGCAAAACTTGGGAGAAATTCAGAAAACATTATTTCTGGCTCATTGTCAAGTACTGGCTGTTTGTAATTCATGACATTTTAAATTAAAACTTGGCCAAGGAACACATCGGATAATTGGTGATTACTTCAGGTTTGGGGTCTATCTCTAGCATGTCTATTTTCATTTCAACCGCTGGTTCTTCCCAGCCTACCTGTCCTGGGGCCCACAGAGGAAGTGCGAGCCCCAAGAAGCTAAGTGATCTTCCGGGACAGGCAGGGAATGTCATGAAATAGGTCTTTGTGGTAGTTTGCTAACCGTCTCTCACCCTTTGTATGGCTTCCTATGTTCTGACTTTGTTCTGGGGCTCTCTCAGCAGGAAGCTATTGGCCTCCCCTTGGAACATGGGCCAAACTGCTGTTTCACCAGCAGACAAATGATGGCGGGTTCCAGAGCTTAGGCCTCAAGAGGCCTGGTAGCTTCCGCCGCATCTGTTCACCCCTGTGGCTGAGTTGTCAAAAATGCCTGCTCTGAAAATGGATAGGCCACAAGAACTTGCTGCCTGGAAACCTAGACTGGCAGGGCTCAACACTTCTCCAAAAATATGCTAAGGAGTGAAGTGAATAAGATTGACTACGAAATTCAGGGTAACGGGGCACTGGGGGGCTCAGTCGGTTAGGCATCCTGCTCTTGCTTTTGGCGTAATTCATGATCTCATGGTTCCTGAGATCGAGCCCTGCATCAGGTTCTGTATGGCATGGATTCTCTGTCTCCCTCTCTCTCTGCCATGTTCTCTTTCTCTCTCTCAACCTCTCTCTCTCTCAAAATCAATAAAATAAGCTTAAAAAACAAAAAAGAAATTCAGGGTAGAGGTGGAAATGCCTCTCACTCAGAGGAAGACCAGCCTCCTAATTGGTCTTATTCTCTCTAACTGAGGGAGCTTTCTCAGGTGTGGAGTTGACCATGCTCCTCTCTTGGTTAAGATGTTTAAATAACCAGGGCTTAGGGCAAGGGTATGGGTGGAATCTTATGTAAATACAGCTAAAACAGTAAAAGTATAAATCACTTTTAACAAACTAACAAACAGAAGATATCCTGTTTGATGTATGCCTTTATGACGACAAAACATCACCACAACGTGTAAAGTTATGGCTTAAAAATTGTTTTTACATTTATTTATTTTTGAGAGACAGAAAGAGATAGAGCACAAGTGGGGGAGGGGCAGCAAGAGAGGGAGGCAATGAATCTGAAGCAGGCTCCAGGCTCTGAGCTGTCAGCACAGAGCCCGATGCGGGGCTTGAACCCACAAACGATGAGATCATGACCTGAGCCAAAGTCAGATGCTTAACCCACTGAGCCAACCAAGTGCCCCAAGTCCTGATTTTTTATATGAATGAAGTCACAAATAGTAAAACAATTAAATCATATTATGGTGCATGTCTGGGTATTCTAACACAGTCTGATTGTGTTAAGATGATTAAGAGAATAAAGACAAGCAAAACCTATAGCTTATTATATATTTATTCTGTAGTATTCATCTTAGCAAAATTACTAATAATATTTTTTAATCAAGATAATATGGGTTGTAGTGATAGTAAAGAATTGATCTGAAGAATTGAAATCTTAAAAGGGCACAAAATTAATTTTGGATATATTTTTACCCAAAGTATAGGTTAAAGTAAATGTAAAAAATGAAAAATTAATATTATTTTCCATATGTCTTTTCATAAAAGGCTTTTGTCCAGGGGCATCTGGGTGACTCAGCTAAGTGTCTGATTTTGGCTCAGGTCATGATCTCACAGATCGTGGGTTTGAGCCTTACATCAGGCTCCATGCTGACAGCTCAGAGCCTGGAGCCTGCTTCGGATTCTTTCTCCCTCTCATTCTGTCCCTCCCCTGCTTGCACTCTCTCTCAAAAATACACACTAAAAAAAAGCTTTTGTCCAAAAAGGACCAAGTTATCTGTAAAATTAAAAGACAAAGGCCAAATTATAATGAAAGAAGATCAAACTACGAGATTTAAAAATAAAGCCTTTACCCTCATGGATCAGTTTTGCCCCCAGGGATTGCAGGAGGCAAACCAGGAGAAAAAGGAAATCATGGAGTTGAAAGCCCCGATTCTTTTAGACCCGGAGAGGGAGGTCCCGAGGCCCCGGGTGAGCACAGGTGTGCTCAGGTGAACCCAAGCTCCATGGCCCTGTCACCTGAATGTCCCCTCCCAAGAGAGCCCAGGAACGATGAGCAGCATCTGGCCGATACACAGAATCCTAAGAAATAATAGCTCATTGTTAGAAATCTGAGACAGTATTACTTCTACTTCCAAACATGGAAGGAAAACAGGAAAAACGATGGCTTGCGCAGGGTAATGCTGTCCCTTCCTGCAGGAACTTTGGTTGGAAACAACGTCTCCATAATTCTTTTCCCTTTCTGTGAAAACTGCAGGGAATCTTCAGGAAATTGAGGAAAACTGAAATTAGATCTGGATTATTGCCTTGGCCCACATCTGTCAGGTCAAGTTAATCCTCATTTTTAGATGTTCTGACACTTGTAGAGCAGCGAGACATGAGGAGCAAAGTTTTTATTGGCACTGAGTTAATGCAGGAGTGAATCTATGTCACATGAACTAAGTAAGGTGACATGGAAGTGCTTGGCAAAGCCTCTGGCACCAACATATGGATTCTTTCATTTTTTATCTGCACACAGAGAGGCTTGACCAAAAATTAGAACTCATTATATCCAGTGAAACCATGTGCTTCTGGTTCTGTAAAACGTATTATCTGAGGCATCATTAATCAAACATATCAAATTAACAGGCACAGATTAGTTGAGCTCATACTGTGCATGAAGCTCTGAGTGTGATCCCATTTTCCATCTGAAAAACCAGGGTGGACGGCCTGCTTGTGGCTGGCTCGGATTTCTAGACGGATGTGGATACTCCTCTCTGGTGCTAACGGTGGATGGACGAGCAGTCTGGGTTCATGGTTGTGCACCTTGTGGGTATAAGAATTATCGGTCATCCATATATCAAATGAAACATTTCTGCAGTATATGTTTTGGCCAGAAACATATTTATAATATCATCTATCCATTTCAAATAGAAATAAAGAATGGAAGCAACCTTTTATATTTTTTGACACTCTTCAGTTGTTTGAATACTTCTTTATTATGTATGTCTATTATTTTTATTGAAAAATACAAATTCACAAAAGGACATGTGTTCAGAAGTTAATATATTTATGATGATATGTGTCTGCCTTTTTAATCATTGTGTGAACACTTATTTATATTATTTAACATACTTTCATTTTTGCATGGGTTTGCTCAGGCTGCATTACAAAACACCACAGGCTGGGTTGGCTTAGACAACAGAAATTTCATCTCTGCAGGTAGTTTTCTGGAGTTCTGCGGGTAGAAAGTACAAGGTCAAGGTGTAGACAGGTTTGATTTCTCCTGAGGCTTCTCACTCTGGCTTACAGATGGCCACCTTCTCGCTCTGTCCTCTCCTGGTCTTTTTGCTGTGTGTGTTCACCTTCTTGTGTCCAAATTCCCTCTTATCAGGACTCTAGCCAGGTTGGATTAGGATCCAATCATTTGACCTTGATTACCTCTTTAAGGGTCCTATCCTTAAATACGGTCCTATTCTGAAGTCCTGACAGTTAAGCCTTTAACCTATGAATTTGGGGCGGGGGGCACAACTCAGCCCCTAACAATTCTCACTCTCCTATTTATAACATCAGAATACATAAATCCCTTCATATTACTAGTAAAGGGCATTTTATGAATTCCTCTTTACAGTATTTGAACATTTTACACCTACCTTTTTGATTATAACAATAATTAATGTTTAACATTTATGTAATGCTTATTACCTGTCCTGCTAGCACTAATTATTTTATTTGATTTCTAGCATTTGAGCTCCGTCGCAACTGTACGACTCAGATACTGCTCTCGTCCCCATTGCCCTGGGGAGGAATCTGAGGTTTGGAGACGTCCGTGGGCTTGCCACGTTCATGACCAGTACTTGCTTGCACAAGACCTCGCAAAGCCGGTGCTGTTATTCCAGAAGCTGTTACGGAATTTCCTGGGAGAAGGGCATCTTTATCATCCTAGCAAACAGTTGGTACTCAGTATGTACTGAGTGATACTGGTTGGTTTAAATCATTATTTTCTTTCGAAAAGTAAGGAGATGACGGGTAAATATCTTTGCAATTTATTCAACCTAACATCTCAAAGCTAGCCCGGGCGGGTGGTGCATGCCAATAAACTTTCTGTTGAGCTTGAAAGCAGGGTGCTTCATACGTGTTCGAATCAAGCCACATAAAGAGATTGAAGGATTTGCCGAAGGCCACCCAGTTCACCAGTGACAGATAAAAAACAAGAACTTTATTCCATTTCTTGTTCACTTACTTTACTCCTGTACCTAACTGCTCCATTTAAGAGTGAAATGACCAGGTAGTGTTTGTAGGAAAAAGAGAGAAACACATATTGTATCTTCTTCTGAAAATAGTTGTTAGGGGCGCCTGGGTGGCTCGGTTGGTTCAGGCGACCTTGATTTCTGCTCAGGTCATCAATCTCACAGTTCATGGGATTGGACCCTGCATCTGGCTCTGGGCTCACAGTAGGGAGCCCAGGGGGATTCTCTCTCTTCCTCTCTCTGCTTCTCCCCTGCTCCTGCTCACTTGCTCTTTCCCTCAAAATAAATATTTTTTAAAAAATACTTTAACTAGAGTTCTATGAAAAAGAGAACTCCAACTCACAGCTTTTTTTCCCCTGGCAATCAGATATTTATTTAATAACTCAGAGCCAGTTTGCTATTAAGGGAACTTAGCGTTATTTTCAGAATAGCCACAACAGTATGTTAGAATTTATAATGAAGGGGACCCTGGATGGCTCTGGCTCCTGGTCTCTGTTAAGGTTGCGATCCTGCAGTTTTGGGAGTTTGAGCCCCATGTCAGGCTCTGTGCACAGAGCCTGCTTGGGATTCTGGCTCTCCTTCTCTCTCTCCCTCCCCAACTTGTGCTCTCACTTTCGCGCTCTCTCTCTCTCTCAAAATTAACAAATATTAAATTGGGGTACCTGGGTGGTGCAGTTGGCTGAGCATCTTGTCTCAGCTCAGTTCAGTTCATGACCTCACAGTTCATGAATTCAAGCCCAGCATCAGGCTCTGGGCTGAGCACCGAGCCTGCTTAAGATTTTCTCTCTCTCTCTCTCTCTCTCTCTCTCTCTTTCTCTCTCTCCCTCTGCTGCTCTCCTCTGCTCACAGACCGTCTCTCTTTAAGAAAAAAAGAATAAAACAATATTAAAATTTATAATAAGAAAATCTCCCTCTGTTGGACAAGCAGTTAACAGGCTGTGTGTGTGCAGACCCGAAGACCACGGAAGCCCCCCGGGAGGTGAAGGTTGTCCCCCTGCACCGCCTCCCCTTTGTGTTTCCGGTTTAGACAATTTCAGGTTTAGCTCTGAATGGAGAGCCCCGGAGCTTTCCTAGGGAGCTTTCCGTTAGACTCCAGTTCATTGTTTCTTCGGCCAGCCGTCTGGATGTTACAACTGTGAGTAAACAGGGAGCGCTCGATGCTTTGTCAAGTCACAGAATGACGAAATCCTAAGCACTTCACAGGATTCCCAGTTTTTCCACTTAGAAATCAAACTGGATTGTGTCACCCTTTGTCCCTTTTATTGTAGCCAATTCTGCGTTAACGTAATAGGTCTTCTTTGGCTTTTCATTGTGTAAAAATAGGATAGAGGTTGTATACTGGTAATTTCTTAAACACAGAGGCGTTTCACCTTGTTCTAAATAGGTGTTTTCAATGGACATATCTGCTCATAATATACATATTTGCATCTTTGTATACATACATGTAAAACCGACTGGTTTTGCCATTTACTTCATACATTTTTTAAAGAAATAATTTTATCTTTTTTTTTTTTTTTTTTACCATTTAATTTGCTTATCTGGAGACGCTAAGTCTGAATTATTTCAGAGGGAACCTGGGGAAATACATTCCAGTCTGGAAAGAAGTTCAAGTGTCTCTGCTGAAGGATTTTATAATTGGTATTATTTTTGTTTCCACCAACGGACTATGGAAAGTAATAGAAAAAACCATAAGCAAATGAGGTCCACGCTTTGCGCTCAATGGCTCAAGTGTTATTGTGTTTCAATATAGATGCCTTAAGTTCATTTCTGGATGTGATTGGACCCACAAAAGGCAGGGGCTTCACGAACTCATTACAATCAAATGGGACTTGAATTCTCTTGTCTAATGTCATAATAAGCAATTATGAGCATCTTCTTAGGCATTCAAATAGGGTAATAGTGAAACCCTAGGGAGGCATTCAATGCTTGCAGGCTCTGGCTGACGTGATGCACATATGCTCGATGGAGCCCTAAAGGCAGCACGGGTAGCTAGGCGCCAGGGCGGATTGCCCTCCGTATTCAGGGTAGACGCTACCTTCAATTATGAGTTGTGTTTTATAAGCTGAGCAGTTATAATAATATGTGTGTTCATTCTGGAGAATTCTCTGTGGCAACGGAACAAACAGCCTTTCTTATCTGTTCCCCATTTTCACGAGAGAATAGCAAACAGAACTTGTCATTTAACTTCACGTTTCTCTGATGACTTAGTGTGAGAAGGAGCAGGTTCCTGTGTGCTGCCATTTCATGAAGTTAAATGTGCTTTTGTCCACTCTGGGAAAGGTGGCAGACTTTACATTATCACGGGGACTGTTTGCAGAGATAATTAGATAAATAAATACTCGCCTCCCTGTGCCAACACATTGAGTAGAGCCTCTTACTTATTGGAAATTTCCCCTGCCAACAAATTTCTCTGAATTGTCATCTTCTTTTCAGTTGAGTCCTTCCAGCAACATGAGATGGTCTCTCTCTTTTTTCACTAGTTAGAAAAGGAGGTTCAATCAGAGGCCTTCTAAGGGATATTCTTGCTCAAAATGTATAGTTTAGTGAAATAGCTAAAGCTAATGGCTAATAGCTATAGCGCTAAGATGGCATTAATACATATTGCAGAATTATCGAAATTGGATATCTTTAGCACGATGTACTTTCCATAAGGACCCAGGCTACATGGTACAAGTAAAATAGAAATTTGGGCCAAATTAAATAGTTCTAAAACAAGTATCAGTATTAGAAAAAAATTAATGTAAAAAAAGAAAAGAAAAAAATTTAATGTAAAGAAAAGCATAGAGAAATGGGAAGGATTTGCAGAAATTACGATATTATTTTCGTGTATCCCAAATTTGCACCTTACCGACTTCCAAAATGAGGTATAGAGTACACATCGAACTAAACCACTGCTGACACTCTAAATGTACAGACTGAGCCATGAACTTCTTATTTAAAGATGTTACAGCTACTCATTTTCCCTCTAGCAAAATCAATGTAGGTATTTTGTTTGTCTTAACCAGATCAGCCTGCTGCATGGTTGGTCTGATCCCTGATGGAAGTATCGGTCGCTGACATAGTCCGAAGGCTGGTGTGGACGTCCAGGCAAAGACCGTCATACTGCCTGCCAAATCGGACCTCAGCTGCCCCCCAAATAGTCTCTTCAATGAAGACAAATCATAAAGGGATTCTTTTTTGGCTCTTTTTAACCATCAAAGTGAGTTATTTCAAGCCTGTCTTACCTTGAAATGGCTGTTTGTAATTTTGCAAATTACGAACGCCATGCTTTCTTCCAGGTAGCGGAAGTTGTTGATCGAGGGGCTAGTGCTCCCTTTGAACAGAGTGACATTCTTCTATCAAAAACAGATGTAGGGATTTTCATAACATGTTGACAGAAAGATAACTAAAAATTATAAGCAGCCCCGAACCCATTACAATTACCCATTGAAATTATTTTTGAATGGAAGAAAAATTGATTGGCTTTACTTCCAAATTGGCACAGAATTTGCAGTAATATTTATTTGTGCAGTTAGGTTTTAGGATCAGATGGAGGGATTGAAAAATGAATCAACAACAAACAATCAAGTAAGGATGGGGGGTTTGACATAGTCCAACGGTTGCCTGGAGTTCAAAGGGCCCGCTTTACTCATTGGTTTTCATAATTCTGATTCTCTCCATCACGACTCCCACTCTCTGTTTCTATCTGATATCGAGCGCTGGTAACACCAAGAAACACAAAACAATGCTCCCAAGTGCGAGAAAGACATTTTTTTTCATGCTTTTAGCAATGTGACCTTAGGTATTGATTTATAGCCCGCCGCAGCACCCCAGAGCAAGAGGGAACGTTGGCAATTAAGTCAGTATCTGCACTTTCTAAAATAGTGCTGACTTGCAACAAAGAGAGACCCTTTATTTTTCCTCTCTGTCTCGAGGTGAATGCAGATGCAGGCACTGACCTCTGACCTTTCTCCAAACTCTCTAGCTGCAGCTGTTATTTTTCTTTCTCTGGGCCTTTAGCTGCTGATAGACTGGCGAGATTCATTAAATTGTGTGTGTGCAATTTTCTTTTAAGCAAACATGAGACAATTTATACCCCAAGACTTGCTTATAAAATATATCTTTATGGAGCTCAGAATGGAAGTAAATGCTTTCATTGGGGCGCCTATCAGGGATTTTCCAGATAAGTACCACGGCTGACTGACTAAAATAAGAAGACACAGAAGAATTTTTTGGGGGAAGAATTTTATATTAAACAGAACTTTCCATTGTAAAACTCCCAAGATTGTAAAGCAAATTGAGTCAGAAATCTCGTCTTTTTTTTTTTTATTCCATTAGAGTCATTACTGAAATAGGGCCACAAAAGGTAATAGCAATAAAATCAAATACCTTGAGGTGTGTATGCAAATTATATGCTAATATATGATAATCTGAGTACCATGTTCAGTGGCCATAAAAAATACTAAATGCAGCTAATTAAAGGTAGGTAAGTTGCTGTGTTTTATACTTCCCTGCAATATGAGAAAGGTAGTATATTATGATAATGATAGTATTGCTTGCCTTGGGGAATGCATCCAACATTTTCACAGGATTTCTTTTTCTGGCGTATTTGTCCATTTCACTGAATGTAATCACTTTTTCTCTTTTCTACCCCAGGTTGTAGATCCATGAAGTTAGTGCAAAGCGAAATAGCAAATTAAATCTTTAGCCAGAAAGAAAGCAAACCCTCTTCTCCCTAGAAACTTGGGAAGTGTCATGCCCGCTTAGCAAGCCTTTTACAATGAGTGCCCCCCACTGGGGTTGTGGGGTTCAGCAGTCAGCCACGTTGAAAATTTGGGTAACTGGAGCCAAGAATTCTCAATGTAGCTGGGAACTGCAAAGAAGTACTTCTCCCAGAAATGTAAGCTCAACAGAGAATATTCTTTTATAAGAAATCCTAAGAAATTCAAAGAAAATGTAAAACAAAAACTACAAAGAGATTTGTAGGAGGACATAAAGTTGATGTGAAATCTACCTGCTTAAAAAAATACCTGGTTTTCCATAATCCAACTAAAAAAGAAAGTTACATATGCATGTTTAATGTTGACAGTAATTTAATCTCTAAAAAGTTCCCCCCTCCACCCCACTATAGTACAAAATATATACTAGACCAGGCTGAAAATTACCTAAGTTAGGCAAAAAATTCACTTTGGATCAATTTACCAGCTTGTGATGGTTATGGTGCTGGTGTTTTCTGGGTGGCTGGGTGGAGATTTAAGTGTTCTGCAATAAGATGGATTGATAGCTTATGAATTTGTCATATACCATGAATCAGAATTTCAAACAAAGTGAAATGCAAAAAAAAACAAAAAACAAAAAACTAAAAGACCCCAATGACATGGTTATCATGTGGGTTAGTGGGTCTCAAATTTTAGAGGCCATTACAATCATAAGGCCAATTACAATCACTTGTTAAACGTGAATACTAGACCCAGCCCCAGAAATTCCAATGACTGGGTCTGGGGCCAGGGCCTGAGAATGTTTGTTGCTAGTGGGTGACACTGCTGGCCGAGGGCTCTCACTTTGAGAACCCATGCTGCAGGCTAAGGAAGGCTAGTTGTGTAGCTAGCAACCGTTAAAAATGTGTGTCAGCTCATTTTTACAGGCCATTCCAACTATGAATGCAAGAGTCCTCCCTCAGGTGGTCATGCTATTTCACCATTGTAAGGCGTGGTTTCATCTTTGACCATATTCTGGCGATTGTGACCCAAGTTTTGTCAATTACTTAAAAAGTTTTAAATTGCCCTGACTTATTTGACGAAGGTTCTGTTTGTCAGGAGTCTTTTAGTTGCAAGAGTCATTACCCCACTTAAGATAATTTAAGAAAAATAGGAGCTTTTACTCTAAGAACATGGCTGGTCACAAAATTAAGACTCAGGATATGAGTCAGAGCCTCACATGGACCTCAGAGTCTGGCAGGGGATTGAGGGTCTTAGACTAGTGACTAGACACATCCAGCAGTTTCCATTTCTTGCTGATTATCTTTATTTTTCTCCGTGGAGCAGAGAACAGGCTGGGAGTACACCCAGTGATGTCTTCCTATACCTACCATTGATACAATTGCTTTCCCTCCATTCTCGTGGACGCTTTGGGGAATTCCGATGGGTTGACTCTGCGGTGCTGGTCTCGGGTCCCAGTGAGTCCAGCATGACAGGGGACATGACACATAAAAGTCATGTTTAAAGTTCTGCTTGGTCACCTCAATGAGGTGAAGAAGTTCCACCTTGAGGAGATGGCGTGTCTCTGTTTGAAGGTGAATATATTTTCTTAAGTCCTTGCTGAGAAAAAGAAAGCAAATTTGAATCAAGAGTGGTTCCTCATTCTCCACTGTGGTAAGGGATCCAGGTAACCATCAATGACAGTGGTAACTTGAGGAATGACTCACGATCAGAAACATTCTAGAAACTAGGGGGCTACTTCTTATTTCTCCAGAAGGGGTGGGACCTGGAAAGGCAGTAGTGCCTTTGGGGTACACGTCTCCATTAGAACAAACATCAGCATATACTTGGAAATCTGAGAGGTCCCTGACTTACATTCTGAAATGATTATATCTACTGAGTGGAGATTTAGGAGACAGGAGTTCACCATACACTGGTCTCAAATGAACTCTGTGGCAAGTGCTATTTGTACTAGTTTCCTTGGGGCGCTGTAACAAATTAACCCAAACCTAGTGGCTTCAAACCATGTGAATTTAGTATCTTAGAAGTCCAATGCGGGTCTCACTGGTTAATGTCCAAGGTGTCAGTAGGGCTGTGCTCCTCTCTGGAGGCTGCGGGGGATAATCTGTGTCCTTGCCTCTTCTGTCTGCTGAAATCTGCCTGTATGTCTGTATTTTGTCCCTTTCCTCTTCCTGACTTTCGAGGCAGCAAGAGCAGACTCCCCACAAGAATCACTCTGATCTTGTCTCCAGCCTCTCTCTGCCATTTTTAGGACCCTTATGATCACATTGGGCACATCAGATAATCCAGGAAAACCTCCCTTTTCTTAAAGCCAGAGCATTAGCAAACTTAATTCCTCTTTGCCACAAAGGACAACCTATTCACAAATTCTGAGAATTAGGACATGGATATCTTTGGGAAGGGAAGCATTTCTCTGCCTACCACATTGGTGTATGTGTATGGGGAGTAGATTCAGATGAGATCAGGCCCTGATCCTACCTTCACTGATTTGATAGCCTATGCCAAGAGATAAAAGTGCAAATAAAATCCTTATCATACAGTTTGATAAGTAGTATAATAGAGAATTCTACAGGGCCCACTGATGGAGTAGCAAATTCAGTTTTGTTAGATCATAAAAAATTTTAAGAGGGGGAAATTTACTTGTGTTTTGAAAAATGGGAAGAAAAGTTCTGCAGATATATCAGGCAGGTGGAGATTTCAAGGTAAGGATGAAAGTGCATTGTAGTCTCTTACAAGAGTAAGGGGTGCTATCTAGTTGCAATGGTGAGCAGAAGCAAGTGCTGGATTATGCTAAGAACTTGAATTTTACCCTATGTGCAATGAGAAGTCATTTATAGATTCTGAGCACTGCAGATATGATATCCAATATGCATGTTAGGTAGATTTTTATATTGACCATATAGAGGGGAAGAAATCATCTGGAATTGGACACATCACTAGGGAGATGTTTGCAATGTTCTAGGAAAGTGGATGTTACAGTCACTGAATGAACTCAGTGGTGGAGATGATGGGGAGAGAGATGAATCAAGAGATATGCCAAATGCTGGAAAGATTTGGTGAGGTTTGATACAGAAATTCAAGGGAAATGGAGTTATAGAATCACTCTTGGTTTCTGCCTGGGGTAACTGGTTAGACTGTAGCACCATGAACCAAGATAAGAATTACAAGAGTAGCAAGGACGTAGAAAAAGAGAATTACTTCCACCTTGAGTAGGCTGACCTAAGTGTTTGCGGGAGGATGTGGAAGATCTGTCTTTACAGCAATTAAAGTGAAAAGATCTGGGATATTCGGTTGATTTTTTCAGTTTAAAATAAACCCTCCAAATTGTAATCTTAGCTTCGTTAGATGAAGAAATTCTCTCAGAATGAGACGGGGATAATGGAAAGGGCCAATGGCCAGGGAGATCAGGAGACACAGCAGAACAGTGTGAATAATGGCAAGAAGGGAAAAGCCAATGAATTTACAAAAATATTAAGAGTAACTAAATATGCTGTCAGTGTATGTAGAGTGGAGAGAATTCAAGCAAAGGGCATAGGCTATAATAACAAAGGACCAGCGCGTACAGTGATTTTCCTGTGTCTTTACCAAAGAATGGCCTTGACTTGAAAATGGGTATATGGATCCAAAGATAGATGAGACAGAAACTTAAAGAATATCTTTTTTGCTTTAAGGGAGTTCCTGCCTTCAGGCTTAGATTATTCCAGAATAATGAATTAATTTGCGGACACTGTCCAAGAGTCATTACTCAGAATCTCCGAGGAGCTCCGCAGAACCGTGGAGTGCCAGGAGACAAGCACCTAAATGATAATGTAGGTGGGAGAGTCCAGGTTTGTACTCTTCTGTTTGATTCCTGACAAATTCTAGAATGGGCTGCTTTGTCAAGTTGTCTGTGTTTGGACAACAGTCACGTGAAGCAATTAACAGAATTGCATGAGTGGGAAGTCATTGTGTGTTGATTTCCTTTATATAATTATTGCTGAGAGCATACGAAGTTTGGAGAAAGCTAATTCACGGGGACAAGATCAAAATAGGATGGGTATGGGGCGCCTGGATGGCTCAGTTGGTTAAGTGTCCAACTTCGGCTCAGGTCGTGATCTCACGGTCAGTGAGTTCGAGCCCCGCGTCGAGCTCTGTGCTGACAGCTCAGAGCCTGGAGCCTGCTTCAGATTCTGTGTCTCCCTCTTTCTCTGCTCCTCCCCTGCACATGCTCTGTGTCTCTCTGTCTCTCAAAAATGAATAAATGCTTAAAAAATGTTTAAATAAAAACCAAAACCAAAATAGGATGGATACTTTTGTTTGGTAATAATAGGCCCAAATAAGGTGATGTATACAGGGGCAGATAGTGGAAAGTTCTGTGTTTAGGCTTAAAAAAAAAATCAAACAAACAGGGCAAATGGGAAAATGTTGAGGCTCCGGGCTTAGAGCAGTTAAGGTGACAAGATTTCATACTTGGTTGATTTTTTGTTTAAAAGAAATACCCAAATGGCACCTGGCTGACTCGTCAGTGGAATATGGGACTCTTGATCTCAGGGTTATAGGTTCGAGCTCCACATTGGGTGCAGAAGTTACTTTAAAATAAAGTCTATTTTAAAAAAGAAAAGAAGCAAATACCCAAAGGTGTAAGTTGGTTTGCCTTTAGAAACATGGATCACCTCAGACCAGGAAGAAAACAGCTTTCCCTGCACTGGCAAAGATCTCATTTTGAGCTTTCAGTTGCCTTTTGGGTGGGTGCTCTATTTTAAATAGACAAAAACTAAAAGGAAACTCTCAGGATCTGGAAATTATGACAAACAAGTGAAGGAGTTAATTACAATGTTTAGGCCAGAGAAGACATGTATGTCTTTCAAATATTTGAAGAAATCATGAGATTAGGCTTCTAATTTTCTTTAGCTTGAGAAGCTGAAATTAGTGCAACGATGTACGACTAAGTTCAATATTGAAATAACTTTTAAAAATTAGATCGTCTAAGTTTTATCTAGTACTCCGTCCATAAAAATATTTTTTTAAATTAGAAAACCGATATCTTCTAAAGAAATGACTGAGCTGGCTAATGAGAAATATGATTCTTCTCCGCAGCGAGCCTCAGACACAATCTAAGCGACCACTTGTTAGGGACCTTGGAAAAGGAAATCCAGCATCAGGTGTGAGTTGGGAATGTATTGGTATTTCCCTATCTTTATGCAGATTCCTTTTAATTAAAAAAAATCCCATGGGTTTTCATATACCAATACTTCTACTAGTCACATGCGGAGGATATAAGGTGACACAGAAGCATTTATTTGGAACTCTTGCCATGTAAGATGCATTGAAATGGCTCAGAAGTATCTTTACATTTTGCAAAACTTAAGTTCTCAAGACACATTTATTCCACAGACAATGCCTGCTGCTCTTTTGCATTTGTAACTCCCGTGAATAACTTCATGTCCTCTCACGTTTCCGTCCCTCGGGGTGAGATGGAATAAGATAGGAAAAATATGACTCACGAGGCACCTGGGTGGCTCAGTTGGTTGAGTGTCACCTTGGTTTTGGCTCAGGTCATGATCCCAGTATTGTGAGATCGAGCCCCATGGCAGGCTCCATGTGGAAGGTGGAATCTGCTTAAAAGTCTCCCTCTCCCTCTGCCCTTCTCTGCCACTTGCATTCCAGTGCTCTCTCTCTCTCTCTAAAAAAAAAAAAAATATGATTCAGGGACGTCTGGCTCAGTTGGTTAAGCATCTGACTTCAGCTCAGGTCATGATCTTAGGGTTGGTGAGTTTAAGCCCTGCCTCTGGCTCTGTGCTGATGGAGCAGAGCCTGCTTGGGATTCTCTCTCTCTTCCTTTCTCTTCTTCTCTCCCCCTACTCATGCTGTCTCTGTTTCTCTCAAAATAAATAAATAAACAAAAAATAATATATGATTCAATAGGTCTGGTTAGGGCCCAAGGCTTTGCATTTTAACAGATGCCGAGGTGACGTTAACGCTGCCACTTTGCAGATCACATTTTGAGCAGCGACAAAGCTTCTCTCAGGTTCAGATTGTGTCTTATCTTGAGTTTTCCCCGCTATCCAAATCCAAACATGATCCTCTTCCCTCTGGGTAACTTCTAGCGTAGTTCCCTGGCCAACTCTGAATCCTGGCTTTACCGTTTACTCAGAGTGATCCTGAGGGAATTCACTCGTTTCTGCTTCCTTTATGAGGCTGTTATACCAGATTAAGTGAATAATGTCTGTAAGGTGCTTAGCATGGTGCCTGATATACAGCGTTCATTCTATGTTTATCGACACGGATTGTTTTGATGGCAATGAGTATACACGTGACGGTAAGAAATTGAGTGGAATGAGACCACAGACATGTCTTCTCAAGTGCTGTATGCGTTCCTTTGAAAATTGCACATTACAAATAATAGGGCTTAGAGAAACAGAATCATCCAATGCATGTTTTGTAATCAAAGTACTAGAAAGGAAGAAGGAAGGAAGGAAGGAAGGAAGGAAGGAAGGAAGGAAGGAAGGAAGGAAGGAAGGAAGGAAACGAAGAAGGAAGGAAGGGGGAACGAAAGAAGGAAGGAAGGACGGTAGGAAGGAAGGAGTGGGCAGAGAAGGAAAGAATGAAGGAAAAAAGGAATGAAGGAAGGAGGGTGGCAGAGAAGGAAGGAAGGAAGGAAAGACAGAAAAAGAAGATAGAAAGGAAGGAAGGGAAGAAAGGGAGGGAGGGAGGGAGGGAGGAGGGAAGGAGGGTGAGAAGGAAGGAAGGACGGAAAGAGGAAGGAAAAGATTTTGTATCTGGGGAGTCAATTCCGATGGCCCAGGCAGATGGCTCAGTATTGCTCAAAGTTGTCTCTACGGATGTTGAAAATAAGCGAAGGAGAATCCTGGAGCAGTTGGGGCAGCACTTGATTGGAGCGGTGAGGGTGGGCAAAGGGAGCACAAAGTGGAGTGGTGGGTGCCCCTAGCCGGCCCGGTGGCTGGAGTGCAGACCCTGCCAGGCTGGCTGCGCCCTGGAAACGCCCTCAGGAACACCTGAACCGGCTCTTGCTGCGGCGGAAGCCAGCGCTCGTTTCCCTCTCCTCCCTACAATCAGAATTCTCACTGATACCCGTCCTCGCCTTGGGGGTGGGGAGGGCAGGGTCCCACAGAAGCCCAGCTGACCCCTGCACCCCACTCACCTAAGTCCAGTTACAGCACCGTGTTTCAGAACTGGGTACTAACTTGAGTTCCCCAAACCTGCCCTGCAGTAGAACCCAATGCACAGAGTTTTAATTTGAAAAATGTCTAAAAACAACATTTTTAAAGTCTCCATTTCATCTGGAAGGCACACTTCCTCCAACCTTGTTGGGTTCTCGAACCCCTGGGGGACTGGGAGACACCCCAGGGACAGCCCCTCCAGGAAGCACCCAGAAATGCAAGCCTGGTGCTGGGGGGCGGTCACCGTCCCAGAGGCTCCCGGTGAACCCCTCCCTCGCCTTCCCTTCTGTTCTATCGGGCTCCCTTCAGTGGCAGGCACAAAGCTCCGCTGTCAGGCATTTCCTCCGGTTCTGAGTCATTCCTACCTCTCCCCCCAACCCCCACCCCAGCCATCACCCTGGGACTTGCATAGACTGAAGCATACACTGGGGAAGCCAGCAGCTTCCGAGGGAGACGAGAGGATCAGGTGCGACTTTGGGGTTGGCGACCTCATTCCTTTGGGGAAGGAAAGGATTTTTTAAAAATTCAAAAAGAGGCTGCAAGTCTCAGCCCGGAATCTGGGCTGGCCGAGAGCTTCCCTGAAGTGTGTCTAAGCGTCAGGCTGCAGGCAGCACAAGGCAGATTTCTCCTCCACTTGTTTTATTCTAAATAGTTTTCAAAAGCTCCTATGGAACGCAGAAGGTGGCTTTGATCCCGTGAACTTGCTCCCTACTGACATTTCCAGGAACGAGACTCCAGCCCGGACCTGCTTTAGCCACTTTTAAAGAGACTCTTAAATACTGAGAATAAACTGAGGGGGAGGGGGAGGGGGAAGGGAAGTGATGCACATGGAGGAGGGCACTTGTGCGGATGAGCCCTGGGGTTTCTATGGAAACCAAGCTGACAATAAACTATATAAAAAAATACAATAAAATTCTCACTTAAATTCAAATTCCCCATAATCCTCATAATAGGCGGGAGACAGCTGGAGAGCAAGAAAGGGACAGGGAGATGCTGGTCATGTGTCCACGAGGCCCTGAGATCACATGGAGCCCTGGCGGCGGCGGGGAAGATTGGACGTTTCTGGAGAAACCAGCGGAATATCTGATGTGTGCCCTCGCCCATCTAGCCCAGCGCTTCTGACTGACACGTGGTGTGGACAAACTTGCCTTGTGTCTAGGACGGTCCCCAGAACCCGTGCAAATCAGAAAAAAGTAGTTATACATTTCTAAGTATGAGGCTGTCTTAAACGATGGCTGAAAAATGTGCAGCCCTGTTTTTGGTTAAAAATAGACAAAAGGCCCGATGTGGTGAGCGGTGTGGGCGGAAGGAGGTGTCTTTTCCTAGTTCATGTCCATTTCCTGGGTCTTCCCAAGATCCCTCCTCAGGTTAGTCTCGCCCACCTCTCACCCATGCCTCCCCCAGATTCATGCTCCAATCTCCCCACTCCCCATCCTTGAGACTTTGAGGTCCTTATCAACATTAGAGAAACGGGAAGAGGTTTTCAATTTATATGCAGCAGATTCACACTGCTCCAAGGAGCTGCAGAGGAAATAAGAAACCATTTTTCTTCTTGTCACCTTTGTCTCCAGAAAAAACGGCCCATCTCCCATTTGCTTTGTTATACAATTTGGGTACTCCTGCCTTTTTCTTTCTTTCTTTTTTTAAGTTTATTTATTTATTTTGAGAGAGACAGCAAGAGAGGAGGGGCAGAGAAAGGGAGAGAGAATCCCAAGCAGGCTCGGTGCTGTCAGCATGGAGCTGGATGTGGGACTTGAACCCATGAATTGTGAGATCACCACCTGGTTCTATATCAAGAGTTGGACACTTAACGGTCTGAGCCCCCCAGGGGTCCCTGGGTGCTCCTCTTTTTATATTGAGCACCCTGCCCCCCCAATCCACTCTGCTCTACATTTGGTGACTTTTGGTGAGTCTGTGTGTGCACTGTTGAGGCTTCTCAGCTAATGTCTCAGATGTGGTGGCCTGTTCTCTGGACTTAGTGGGGTCTGGCCTCAGGACTCTGCTCTTTGCTGGGCCCATTGGTCTCTTTTGAGACGGAGGGTGGCTCATCCCCATCCGTCTGTCATGCTCAACATTTACGGGAACACTATAGGATATGGTCCTCAGCCCCAAGTCTGATTTCTCCAGAAGAGCGAACAGCGCACACCAACGATGAGTTAATGTTATCATTCATCTTCAGGATTCACCTGGGACACATTATGCTTTTCTAAGTTGCAACTCATGTCACCCAAGATCCATATCTGAAGAAATATATACGATGCCAAAGCAGTGGAAAAAAATGATTAGACACACGATTATTTCCTTAAACTATGGTTTGCTTCCTGTCTCTCTTCCCTGTGCCCGAGATGACCTTCCTGATCACTAATTACCTCTTAATTAGTCCTTTTGCTGTCAGGCACAGGCCTGTCACGTGGCCACCAGAGGATAATGTAAAAAATGTCAGAATGCAAGACTGATACTGTCTCTCTTTTGCTCTGGTGTTTAAAATATTTCCACTGTCTATCCCACAATTACGTCTGCATTTTCTAAAACAAAAACAAAAGCAAAAATGACAGGGAATCAGAGAGAAACTTGAGCAAATGAGTAAACGGCTGACTATATGTTTAAGAACTGACATAGAGCAAATGCCTTGTGGAGCCCTCATATGCATTCATAATTCAGAGCAGTAATGGTGCTGAAGGACACTGCAGTGAGGAAGCATGATCAATCCAGAATTTTCTCCACATAGTCCATCACGGAATTCCTTTTCAAGTTTTCTCCACTAAATATCGATAGGACTCGTTTCCACGGAGACGCAAGGGCGATGCTTTCTAGGATGAAAACCGAAGTGCTTCACTGTGCAGCACTGGGTGCATTGTGATGTGCTATTTCCTATCTGCCTGTCCAGCCTGACTTCCTGTCGCTGGCTGCCTGGCCCTTTAATATTCCACCCGAACACGATGCAGGGGGTCTTCCTCTGTGCTTTTGCACCTGCTCATTCCTCTGCCCAGAGTTTTTCCTCCCCTTGTCTGCCTGGCAAACTCGCCCTCCCCCCGCCCCCCTTTTCTGTGCAAATCCACAATGGAAGCCTGCCCCACCTGCGGAATTCTTTCCTGACTCTTGCTCATTAGAGGGACTCACTGCTCCTTAGGTCTACCCCCCTGACGCATTCTTTGCTTGAATTCATAGCTGGTTTATAATTGCGTTTGTGGGTCTAATGTATTCAAATGGCTGTGAGTGAATGGATGAAGGTCAACTCTGTGTATGTGATTAGTTTTTAGTGTAATGCCTAGAATGGTAGGAGTTTAAAAGATGTTTGTAAAACAGATGAATGGCCACACCTCGTAGAGTGGTAGTGTTACTTGGGATCCTGAACTTCTGTTCATTAGGATATCTTTTAGTTAGAGAACCCATGTACATCACGAAATAAGAGCAAACATATTCTCATAGGGAATTGATAATTCATGAGATACGTTCATATAAATCTGCGTATATATACATACATGCATAATACCTAAACAAAATACATTGAAAAAACCAAAATACATTTTTAAAAAAGCTTTATGCATGTAGGGGACACATAAGCACACACCTTTGCCTTCACAGACTTCATTTTCTCCAGTCATAAAACACAACTATTCCATATAGACCTACCTTGTTTTATTGTGCTTGGCTTTATTATGCTTTGCAGGCATTGCATTTTTTTCAAAAAAATTTTTTAATGTTTTTAATTTATTCTTGAGAGACAGAGAGAGACAGCGCGAGCAGGGGAGGGTCAGAGAGAGAGGGAGATACAGAATCTGAAGCAGGCTCCAGGCTCTGAGCTAGCTGTTAGCACAGAGCCTGATGCGGGGCTCGAACCCACAAATCATGAGATCATGATCTGAGCCAAAGCCAGATGCTTAACTGACTGAGCCACCCAGGCGCCCCAGGCATTGCATTTTTTTTACACATTGAAGGTTTGTACATCCAGTCAGTCTAGTGGCACCATTTTTCCAACCGCATTTGCTCGCTTCATGCCTCTGGGTCATATTTTGGTAATTCTCACAATGTTTCCATCTTTTTAAACAACCAGTATAGTTGTCCTAATGAGCTGTGACTTTGATGTTACTACTGTAATTGTTCGGGGGCACCATGAACCACGCTCATTAAAGACAGCAAAATTAATTGATAAATGTTGTGTGTGTTCTGACTCCTTCACAAACCGGCCATTCCCCACATCTCTCCCTCTCCTCAGGCCTCCCTCCTCCCTGAGACATAACAATATTGCAGTGAGGCCAAATAATAACCCTACAACGGTCTCCAAGTGTTCACGTGAAGGAAGAGTTGCACGTCTCACTTCGAATCAGAAGCTGGGGTACCTGAGTGGCGTAGTGAGTTAAGCATCTTATTCTTGATTTTAATTCATGCGTTCGAGTCCCCTGTGGGGCTCTGTGCTGACAGTGCAGAGCCTGTTTGGGATTTGCTCTCTCCCACTCTTTCTCTGCCCCACCCTCACTTTCTCTCTCAAAATAAATAAATAAACCTTAAAAAAATAATTTAAAAAGGCTAAAACTAATTAAGTTCCATGAGGAAGGCTTGTAGGCCCAAAATAGGCCCAAATATCAGCTTCTTGCACCAAACAGTTGGCCAAGTTACGAATGCAAAGGAAAAGTTCTTGAAGGAAATAAAAAGTGTTACTCCCATGAACACATGAGTGATAAGAAAGCAAAACATCTTATTGCTGATACGGAGAGAGTCTGAGTGGTCTGGATAGAAGATCAAAGCAGCCACAACACTCCCTTAAACCAAAGCCTCATCCGGATCAAGGTGCTAACTCTCTTCAGTTCCATGAAGGCTGAGAGAGGTGAGGAAGGCGGGGAAGGAAAGTTTGAAGACAACAGAGGTTGGGTCATGAGGTTTAAGGAAAGAAGCCATGTTCATAACACAAAAACGCAAGATGAAGCAGTAAACGCTGATGTAGAAGCTTTAGCAAGTTATCCAGGTGATCTAGCTAAGATCTAGCTAATGAAGGTAGCTACACTAAACAAAGAGTTTCAGTGCAGATGAAACATCCTTCTTTTGGAAGAACATGCTACACAGGACTTTCAGAGCTAGAGGGAAATCAATGTCTGCTTTCAAAGGACAGGCGTACTCTCTTGTTAGGGGCTAACGCAACTGCTGACTTGAAGTTGATGCCAGTGCTCGGTTACCATTCCAAAAATCTTAGGGCCCTTAAGAGCGATCGTGGATCTACTCTGCCTGTGCTCTAGAAATGGAACAACGGACCTGGGATGACAGCACATCTGTTTACAACATGGTTGACTGAATATTATAATCCCACTGTTGAGAACTGCTCAGAAAAATTAGGATTCCTTTCAAGATATAACTGCTCATTGACAATGCACCTGGTCACCCAAGGGCTCTGATGGAGATGGACTATGTGATTAATGATGTTTTCATGCCTGCTGATGTGACACCCATTCTGCAGCCGCGGATCAAGGAGTCATTTCGGCTTTCAAGTCTATGGTTTAAGAAATTCGTTTTGTAAGGTGATAGAGAGATTCCTCTGATGCATCTAGGCAAAGTCAATTGAAAACCTTCTGGAAAAGATTCACCCTTCTAGATGTCATTAAGAACATGTGTGATTCATGGGAAGAGGTCAAAATAGCAACATGAATGGGAGTTGTGATGAAGTTGATTCCAACCCTCATGGATGGCTTTGAGGAGTTCACGACTCCAGTGGGGGGAATTCAGTGCAGATGTGGTGGAAACAGCCAGAGAACTGGAGTTAGAAGTGGAGCCCAAGGATAGGAGTGAATGACTGCCATGTCATGATCAAACTTGACCAGATAGCGCTTCTTATGGAAGAGCAAAGGAAGTGGTTTCCTGAGATGGAATCTACTCCCAGTGAAGATGCTGTTGGGATTGTTGAAATGACAACAAAGAATTTAGAAGAGTAGGTAAACTTAGTGAACCTAGCAGAAGCAGGGTTTGTGAAGACTGATTTCAATTTTGAAATAAATACTACTGCGGTGTATAATGCTTTCAAGCAGTACTGCATGCTATGGAGTAGTCATTTGTGAAAGGAAGTTTCAACCAATATGGCAAGTTTTATTGTTGTTGTGTTTCAAAAAGTTGCCATGACTGGAACACGTGCGTGGCTCGGTCAGTTGAGTGTCTGAACAGTCCTAAGATCGTGGGATCAAGCCTCGAATCAGGCTCCGTGCTGAGCATGGAGCAGTCTGAAGAGTCTCTCTCTCTCTCTCTCTCTCTGTCTCTCTCTCTCTCTCTCTCTGTCCCTCTTCTCCTCTCCTCTGCTCAAGCTCTCTCTCTCTTAAAAAAATGAAAAGTTGCCACGACCCCTCCAGCCTTTTTCAGCAACCACTACCTAATCAGTCAGCCGTCATCAACATGGAGGCAAGACCATTTGCCTGCAAGCTTAGAAGATGGTTAGCAGGTTTTAGCAATGAAGGGTTTTTAAAAAATGTTTATTTTTGAGAGAGAGAGAGACATTGTGTAAGTGGTGGAGAGGCAGAGAGAGAGGGAGACAGAATCTGAAGCAGGCTCCAGGCTCTGAGCTGTCAGTACAGAGCCCGACGTGGGGCTCAAACTCACGAGCCATGAAATCATGACCTGAGCCAAAGTTGGACATTTAACTGACTGAGCCACCCAGGGGCCCCAGCAATAAAGCTTTTAAATTAAGGGTGTACCGTTTTAAAAACATAATGCTACTGCATACTTAGACTGTATAGTGTTAATGTAACTTTTATATGCATTGGGAAACAAAAAATTTATTTGATTCGATTTATTACAATATTTGCATTAACAGCTGCAGTCTGGAACTGAACCCACAATTTTTCTGAGGTTGTCTGCACTAAATAAATGGATGAGAATGAATGCAATAAAACGCATGCATACTGTTGATGGAATAGACTCCAGTGTGCTGCTGGTCATTCTCCGAATCAGTTCTGCGTCCTTTCCTGGCCGGCTCTGGGCCCGAGGCTGACTCCCGGCCCATCAGCCCATCCCAGCACCAGCTGTAAACGGGAGGAGGCCAGGAGGGAAGGTGGGGCCGGTTTTCCTGGCTCCCTCCTGCGTTGCCATCGGGAGGACGGCTCCTTACTGGGCCCAGGTGACCCCTCCTCCCTCCAGGCCCAGGAATGGGAACAGCTTCTGGAAGTCTCCCCATCCCTCTCCTCCCGCATCGAGGCCACAGCTGGTGAACTGAGCCTTCAGTACAGCCTCCTTAACTGCACCATTTGGGATGATGTGTCTCGGGTTGGAATCTTGTCCCGAATCTCCTCTTGCGTATATGTGGGTTTGGTAGTTTTGTGCGTATACAGATTGTGTGAGCGTAACCGTCCATTCTCTTTTCTTTAATTTTTAAAATTTTGCGACTTGCTTTATTTTCAGATTATCCTCCATTGCTGACATGCTAACTTAAAGTAACTCATATCGGCATTATGGGGTGTATGTGTGTGTGTTTGCCATCAAGCGAAAATTTTTATTTTGGGACACCTGATCTTGGGCTTGTGAGTTTGAGCCTGATGTTGGGTGTAGAGATTACTGTTTTTGTTTTATGAAAGTTTAATAAATTTATTTATTATATATTATATTTATCAATAAAATTAATAAGATATATTAAATTAATGTATTAATTTATTTAACTGACTGAGCCACCCAGGTGCCCCAGCAATAAGCTTTTAAATTAAGGGTGTACCTTTTAAAAAACATAATGCTATTGCACACTTAGACTGTATACTGTAAACGCAACTTTTATATGCATTGGGGAACCAAAAAATTCATTTGATTCAATTTATTACAATATTTGCTTTACTGTCACAGTCTGGAACTGAACACACAATATCTCTGAGGTTGTCTGCGCTAAATAAATGGATGAGAATAAATATATATTTATTAATACAATTAATAAATTTTACTTTTTATTATTTTAAAAATAAAAATTTAAAAAAGGTTTAACTGTATGAAAGTTAAAAACATTTAGGAGTGCCTGGGTGGCTCAGTTGGTTAAGCATCTGACTTCAGCTCAGGTCATGATCTCACAGTTCATGGGTTTGAACCCCGTATCAGGCTCTGTGCTGACAGCTCAGAGCCTGGTGCCTGCTTCAGGTGCTGTGTCTCCCTCTCTCTCTGACCCTCCCCTGCTCACACTGTCTCTCTCTCTCTCTCTCTCAAAAATAAATTTAAAAAACATTAAAAAAAATTTAAACAGCAACTATCTCAACTCAAATGAGAAAGCAATCAAAAGTGAGTCGCAAAATTTAAGCTCTCCCAAATTAGTCTGTGAATTCAGGGCTAATCTAATAGAAAAATTGAGAAGTTTGAATGAACATTGCTGCTACTTAGGGTTTTCCCCCATTAAACAAAACAATCAAAATTTATTCAGGTAAATATTAAATTTCTTGTACAGACTTCTAATACATGCTCCTGTATTTCAAGGTGGGATATAAAAATGGACTTTATTATTTTAAATGTCAGTATATTGCCAAATTTTAATGATGGTTGAAGCAATAGTGGACTTTTTATTTAAACCAAAATACAATACTTACATTATCTAATTCTAGAGGGTCCAATGATGTGAAAATAATGTATTCACAAGAACTATATTAAGTGAATCTTTATTTGAAAAGCACTATCCTAAAATTATGTTATATCTACTTGAATGAGAATGACTGTGGCAGCAATTAAATAACAGTAACTAAACCAAAAAGAGGTCAGTGAAAATTGCTGTGAAGACAGAAAACACCTGCAGACGTTGTGCGGTGGCCGTGGGTGACCGGGACCCGGCTGCTGGGGCTGAGTCCAACCTGCAGGTGACCCAGGATCCCTGAGTCCCCAGCACATGACCCTCCTCCTTCCTGGGGAAGCCTGATGGCCCAGGGGACCCTGGGACACTTGTGGGCCTCTGTGGGCTGTGGGGGGAGCAGCAGGAGCACAGAAGGCACTTGGGAAAGGCTGGAAGTTGGACTTGGCGCTGGCCAGTGTCTGCCTGCGGTGATCACTTTCTCTCTCGGCTCCTTGAGGTTTCTCCCAGTCAACATAGCTGCCACCCTGCTTTCTTGAGCTCTTCCCTAATGGAAGAGGATTTATTTACTGGGGGGAGGGAGGGCAGAGAGAGAGAGAGAGAGAGAGAGAGAGAGAGAGAGAGAGAGAGAATCCCAAGCAGGCTCCACACTGTCAGTGCAGAGCCTGATGCAGGGCTCAAGCTCATGAACCACAAAATCATGGCTTGAGCCGAAACCAAGAGTCAGACACTCAACCAACTGAGCCACCCAGGTGCCCCAAGGATCTCTTTCGACAGTTCATATCAATTGCTGAAAACCTGCTGAAGACCTTGCCCTTCTCTGATCTCCTTAGAGAGAGGGGGGTCCAGCAAAAGAGAAGATGGCAATCACCCCATCCATCGGTCAGTAGTCGATCTGAAGAGTGTCATTGATGATGCGGACTTCAGAGTGTCCTTCCAAAGTACTGAAGAGGACAATCAGGAAATAGCCAGACAACTGTGGGAAGAAAAGAAAATGAATGAAGAGCTCACAGGACAAATAACAAGACTCCAAACCGAAGAAGGCTCTTTGCAGGGTGAAAATTCATACCTTGAAAGTGAGATTCGGCAGCTGAAGCTGAAGCTTCTAATTCTACCTGGATTACATCAACAACACATCATGCAACGTCAGAGAAAATTGAGGAGGAAATGCGCTGCTTGGAAATTGAGAAGAAACTTCCCAACTGTGTAGAAACATGAACTGCACAAATTAGGTTCCCAGGCTCTACAGGAAGATGGCTGAAGACATGGGCAAAGAATGCTAGAAAGTTCTCCCTGACTCTGCCCTGAAATAGAAAGTGAGGTCACTTACACAGGCACTGGAGGAAGGGCAAAGGACTGATTGCAGCTTGGAGCCTCCCTACTCTGGGCCCACCTGGCCCTACAGCAAACCCAGGGGGTCAGAGCAGGGCCAGGCCATGTCCCTTTCTTTGCACAAGAGCGAGTTAGGGCAGAACAGTGGGGCCCCTCTCCCTGTCCCTGGGTGAGGCTCATTTTCCTGATTTAAAGTTTTCTTCTGCTGCGGGAAACCTGGTGCTGCCCACAAGATCCCGGCATCCCACCCCTCTGAGGCTCCTTCTCTCCTTTGTACGTGGTCAGTGTGGGCAGGCAGGGGCCCGGGCTGACGGATGTCCCCAGAGGTATGCACTAAGAGACCTGGATTCCAACCCTAACGACTCAGGAGAAATCCCGACGGGCAGGACTTAGGATTTCATGGACTTTCTGGAGAGCCAGTAAGTCCCTGTTCAACCCAAGTGCTCCTGGGAGGGGTGACTCTGCTCCAGAGGACAGAGTGACTGGGTTCCTTCCCTCATGTGGCCCTCCAGCTTCAGCCCGGGC
This sequence comes from Suricata suricatta, assembly GCF_006229205.1. Lineage (NCBI taxonomy): Eukaryota > Metazoa > Chordata > Mammalia > Carnivora > Herpestidae > Suricata > Suricata suricatta. The sequence continues at coordinate 6,866,051 of NC_043706.1, read as the reverse complement.
CTCCCACGATGGCCTCAGGGACGGTGTTCAGTCGTCTTCAGAAGCGGGCCTCTGGGGAGCGGGCGGATCCTTCTTTGGGCTCAGTTTACCACTTTTATTTCACTAAACCACATCTCACTCTCCGGTGTCTCTCGGGCAGACCTCACTCAGAGCCTCTTTGTCCATCCCCTGGGGCCCCTGTCATGAGCAACTTGTCCCCGGTCCCTTTACTGAGAGGGACACAGGACAGCTGTCAACTGAGGCCTGTCCAGGGGTCCTGGGGGGCTCCACGGCACAGAGAACCGAGGCTCTGACCAGGCCTGGTGCTGCAGGGGTGGAGATGGCCAAACGCCCCCAGTGAGAGTGGCTTCCTTTCTTCTTTTTAACTGGACTGTTTTTTAAAGAGCATTGTTAGGTTTCAAGAAAAACAGCAGAAAGTACAGAGAAAAGGATTCTTGGGGAATACAGGAAGGGAAACTTCACCAAGGACCCTGAAGCACATCACCCACTCTAGAAATGACTCCTCGGGAGTTTTAATCTTGACACATAACCTTGGTTTCTGAGGTCTCGTCCAAACAACAGCCACAGCATCCTGCACAGGCTTCCATGCATCTCTGGGGCTGAGCCGAAATCGAACATTGCTCTGGATATTGATTCGGTCACACGGCACCTGCAAGGCTCCCTGTGTGTGGAATTTACAGAAGAGCTTGTTAAAGAGAGTTCTGAGGTGCAGAAACTTCTCGGAGGCTGTTACATCCCTTCGTGGGGCTGGGAGGAAAGAATCTGTGGCCCCTTCACCCCAGGGGAAGGGGGTGGCCCCTCTGGGATGCCTCTAAGGGCTCCTGGTGCTGGGTGCGCTGCTCTCTGCTGAGCTCCTGGTGCCTCACTCCAGACAGCCCTTACTGTAAGGTGACCCGTTAGTCATGACCTTCAACCCGTTAGTCATGACCTTCACATGCTGCAGCGATGGTGGGTGCTCCTTCTGCTCTGTCTCTCTGGCCTTGAGCTACAGTGAACTCACTGAGCACGAGATCTCTTTTTGAAAAAAAGTTGTACTGAAAGAGGTGTTGTTTGCTCTCTGGCCCTCAAACACCAAGGCACTGTTGTGCTCCTTAAAATTGTAAATTATGTCTGTTTAAGAAAATGTCAGTGTTTTTTAAAACAGAATAACAGTACTGGAAAAGACTTGGCTGTGCTATTTGTTACCAGTGTTTCATGCAAGAAAAATGATACATTCATCATTATGAGTGCCGTCAAGGGGCCTAATGACTTGGGCACAATGCCGCTTCAGTTCTTGTAAGGAACATGATGGATTTTTTTTTTCTTTTCTCCTCAGCAAGTTATCTGAGTAATGTGAAAGCTCATAAACTGAGATCCAGGGAGACTTTGTCAATAATGCACTATACTTAACAACAATTAAAATATAAGACACATCTCGTATAATTAAATTGATTTTTTTCCTCTTTTTTTTTTTTCTGCCAGAAGCAAGACTTTTACAGGTAATGATTGCTTGGGCTGTCGAACACTGTATTTTTATTGAGGTCGGGGAGAAAGAGATCCGTGGTTACATTCAGACACCCTTTCTTGTGTCTTCAAAAATCCAATTCTTAAATAGGTCAATCGGATGATTTTTGAGTAGAGAAGGGTAAATAGCTATGGATAATCTGCGCAATCAAGAAGAAGCCGTGTGCTGGCAAACATGTGATTTAGGGGCATCGAATCGCAGCCCCGCAAGTGGCCTTAGATGTGTAGGAAGGCAGGGAGATGAGTGTTCACAAAAGGACCGGGGCTCTGATTTCGATGCGTGCGGGGCTGGTTGGGACCCTCAGTGAGGCTTAATTTAGCCCTGCATCTGGTGGTGTGATGCAAGCATAAAATGGTCCCATGCTTCTGTATCCAAAGTATGTAAAGGTCTGTAAAACAGGGGGCTTCACTTTTTCCATTAAAAATTGCCTTTTAAGGGTAAATGTAACACCATCCCCCAAAAAGCACACAGCTCCTTTTTGACCCCTGGATAACTCTACGAAATTGGGATATTTACCTGAACTTTCTGTACTTGGCCTCCAATCATGTTAAACAGCTGTTGGAATGAATACAAAGGGATTTGTCTGACTTTCTAGTAATAACCTTGTTTTTTTTTCTTCCCCCTGGTGGCTTGAAAGCGTTACTTAGTGAACTGAGCTTTACCTGTTCCAGCAATGGGCGTGGCTGTTTTTCCATTAAATATTACTGGGTTTAATGGGGCTAGAAACATTTAAAGACACCCTAGCTGGCCGCATGAAAATTTCAAAAGAAAGAAAGATTGCTATTTTCTTTTCTTTTCTTTTTTTCTCTCTTTTCTTTCTTTCTTTCTCTCTTTCTTTCTCTCTCTTTCTTTCTTTCCTTTCTTTTCTTTTCTTTTTTTCTTTTTTTTTTTTTTTACAGTTGTGATAGAGCAGACAAGGGCTCTGTGCGAGCTGTTGGGACATTCTTGCTATTTTCCGTGAGGATCAAGATGTGTCCCTTCTCACACTTCATGTTCACAGCAATAACCTTTTCAAAAACGTTGCCTCCATGACTCATGGTCAGATTCCATGTGTCGCCCCCGTTGGAAGTCATGGCCCCCCTGGGACCGCCTCGCCCATGTTATGGGCAGAAGCACTGAGAGGTATGCTCCACTTCCCACCATGGGGGTCTGAGCTCCATCTCTCCTTCCAGTATTTGCCGGAGGAATGTCTGATGGGTGAGGTTGGGGGAGAAGCCTTGCCTTGCTGGCTGGGTCCTCGTGTGTCTCTGTACCTCACTCTTGTCCTGGCGCCTCTGCTTTGGCTGTTACTTGGCGCTGGGCAGATGATGGAGGTGGTGCAGTGGATAGAAACGGGACCGTGGAGGGGCACCTGGCAGGCTCAGTCTGTTGAGCATCTGACTTCAACACAGGTTATGATCTCACAGTTCCTGGGTTCAAGGGCCACCTTGACTCTGTGCTGACAGTGCAGAGCCTGCTTGGGATTCTCCGTCTCCCCCTTTCTCTGCCCCTCCCTACTCATGTGTGCGTATGCACTCTCTCTCTCTCTCAAATAAATAAACATTTAAAAAAATAAATAAACAAGACTATGGTGGAGCACCATGTGTGCACTGAAGCAAATTTCTTCCTCTCTGAAGGTCTCCACACCCTGAGTTGAAAGCCACGATGCCACATAACCTTAGCGGGACAACGTACATAAGGAAAGGGGCGGAGTTAATACAAGAAAATTGTGGACGTGGTTCTGTGAGGGTGGTGGGACTTAGGTCAGTGTGATTCCTGTGTGCATTTCCCGTAAATTTTCCTATACGCATGCTATGCACACGTGAATGCAGGAGTAAGAGTAACAACAACAAAGGGCCTTTGGGCAGGTCTTTCACTGTAGATGATTCAGTATTTTGTGTGACCTTTCCTATGAATTGATCATCTTTAATTTATACAAATAGAACACATAGACTCTATCATCCTGCCTCATGGGTTGTTTTGAAATTCAAGTGAAATGATCAAGTGATGGTACTTACTATCACAGCCTATTTTACAGGTAGTAGATATTATTTTGGGAATCAAATTCTCTTAAAATACTGATGATGAATATCACAATCCCTTTATTCTATCAAGAATATACTTTACGCACTTGTAATGCAGTGGGGTGCCTGGGTGGCTCAGTTGGTTAAGCGTCTGGCTTCAGCTCAGGTCATGATCTCATGGTTTGTGGGTTCAAGCCCCGCGTCGGGCTCTGTGCTGATGGTTCAGAGCCTGGAGCCTGCTTCAGATTGATTCTGTGTCTCCCTTTTTCTCTGTCCTTACCTGCTTGTGCTCTCCTTCTATCAAAAATAGTTAAATATTTAAAAATATAAAAACTAGAATATGCTTTACACACTTGTAATGAACTAGAATATGCCTTACACACTTGTAATGACTCTATCAGCTAGTTAATAATGTCCTCATTACACCATCAAGGAATCCATGAGGCAAGAGAATTCAGCAACTAGTCCAGAGTCACATCAATAGAAATGAGGTCCAAACCAGGTTCTCTGCCTCCTAAGCCCATGATCTTATTCTCATTGCTTACCTACCCACTCAAGTCGAAGAACTAGACTTTGTTTTTTGGGTTTATTTTTTTTTTTAACTCTGTTGCCTAAAGTTTATTTATTCTTGAGAGAGAGAGAGAGAATGAGTGAGTGGGGGAGTGGCAGAGAGCAAGGGTGAGAGAATCCCAAGCAGGCTCTGTGCTGTCAACACAGAGCCCAATGCGGGGCTCGAACTTACAAAACCCTGAGATCATGAACGGAGCTGAAATCAAGAGTCAGTTGCTTAACTGACTGAGCCACACAGGCGCCCCTGGAATTTGTTTTACTTTGATACCGGACTAATTATTTTAATTATATCACTATCTGGAAAGTATAGTTTATCACAGATCTATATCATATACATTAATAGAATAGTTAATAAATATATATAGAAATATTTATTTTTCAGCCTTTGAGAATGGGAGTATTTCAGCTTCCTTTACAGAACTTTTAATTTTTAAATATCTATTCATGTTGCTGTATTATAGCAAATTGAATGGCAAACAAAAGTAACCAACTTCTCAACATTTCAAAGCTCAATGATAAAATACATGTAGTAATAATTTAAAGCAAGCTGTGCTTAGGTTTGAGGTTTCACAACAACCCCCAAAATGTGAATTTACTTTGGATATTGAATTTGAATTCACTCAGGTGAGGAGATGTTCATTCAAGCCTTTAGTTTGGAAATGTGAAGATGAACTCTTTTAGAAGTTACTTTTAGTAATTAACAGGTTTTCTTAATAACAGCCAAAAAGAACAAACATTTCTGTTGTTTTAATTACTACAATAGTTTTTTTTAAATTTCATGTTTTCCATCCACACCCACCATTTTCTATCTTTAAAATTTATTTTAGATAAATGAGGTCCATTTTGTTTCTTTCATATCGATAGATCCTTCATTAGAAAACCACCAACTTAGTGTAGCTTGTAATTAATTACAGAAAGATAACTTTTCCATTATTGACTTCAATCTTATAAAACAATGAAACCAAGTATAAAACATTTTAAGTAAATTGCTTTTATAGGATTTTTATCTTCAAAATTGACCGTGACTCCATGGTTTGGTGTGATTAATGAAACCTCATTAGTTTGAACTTTTGATCAAATCAACTATACTTGGTGAATTTGTTCTACATTTGAACCAAAAGTGTGTTGGTAAGAGCATAAAGTAGATTTTAGGATCCATAATAAAGACTGATAAAAGTACTAAATAAGGAAGTGCAGTCTTACATCGTTAGAACTTGAAAATATTTAAACCAAAAGCAACCAAGTAAACAAGCAAACAGAAAGAAAAGGAAAGAGGTATGTAAACTAGCAGTGGAATGTACTAGAAAGAATACTAGGTCCAAATCAGGGGAGAGAAATTTCTACCTCAGCTTTAGAAATTCCTGTGTGGATCTGCATGAACTTTCCCCAGGGCCTTAGTGCCCTTCATTTGTAATTGGAATTGATGAGGGCAAAATGGCTTTTTAACAGTTCTATACTAACACTAATAGAAGATTATAACATGTCCTTTTTGATTTTTAAATTATTATTAGTTTTTAATGCTTATTTATTTTGAGATAGAGAGATAGAAAGAGAGACAGAGAGAGAGAGAGAGAGAGAGAGAGAGAGAGAGAGAGGGAGAGAGAAAGAATGCTCTTGTGCAGGGGAGGAGGTGGGAAGAGGGTGAATCCCAAGCAGGCTCCATTCTGTCAGCACAGAGCCCAATACAGGGCTCGAGCTCATGAACTGTGAGATCATGGCCTGAGCCGAAATCAAGGGTCAGTCGGTTAAACCACTGAGCCAGCCGGATGCCCCTATATGTCCTTTTTGAAAAAACACCTGTACAAGCTCTACACATGTATATTTTGTATATGCCTGTTCCATGGGAGATTCACTTCGGGGTGTGTGTGGGGGGTGTTCTCTGTTCAAAAATCTCTCTTTCTGTCTCTCTCCTTGTATCTATGTATCTATCTATCTGTCATCTATCCATCTATCTATCTATCATCTATCTATCATCTATCATTTCTTTCTCTCTAAACAATCACTGAGACAAATTGGCCAGTCCTATTATAGGATTGAGGATAGTCATCAGTATAGAGAAATTCATATGATCTGGAACAATGTGTAGAATAAAATAGTGATCTTGGGGGACCTAGAATCCAGCTGGCTTCCCGTCTCAGCCAGATCCACCAACAGCAAGTCAAATTTCTAGAACTGGATCATTCCTAATCTGATTCTCTCAACATCCATCTTGTCAGATTTTGCCTTGGATTTGACCCGCCCTCCTGGTACTTTCCACCTTCCAGCACCCTGAACATACACTCACTTCTGTGATCTACCCTGAACAACACTTCTGTCCTAAAGTAGATCTGTTTGCTCACTACACTTAGGTTTTATGTTTCTTGAAACTCTTTTCCAAAATATTTCCTTCTCTGGACTTGGGTTTGCTGTGCTGTTCTTACACTAGAGCATTTGTCTACTTTCAGCACGCGAGGCTCTACTGTCCTTGAAAACGTTCCTTTGGGGCGGGAAAAGCGTGCACATGCTAGCACTTTGGTGCACATTAAGTCAACAAGTATGTGTCCAGGGCAGGTGGGATTAGCACAGTGGGGGTGAGTCTCAGATTGCCTCACTGAGAAAGGGAGGAAAAGGAAAAGGAAGCAAGTGAAAGGGGAAGATGGGAAGTTGCCAAATCCATCAATAACACAAATTTCCTGATGTTTGCAGAAGAGTTTTAGTTTCTGTCATCAAGGAGCTTTAAAAATATTTTTAGAGACAGAGCATAGTCTGGAACGATTAAATGATTGTACAGGTATGCAGGAGTTTGCTCTCGAAGTTGATGGATCATAGAGTGCTATGAGAGTTCATAACTTTGGAGTCTTCTTTGTTGGACGGTTTGTGTATCGATGGACCCCCAAACCTAAAAACCAAACAGATTATGCTGAGCCAACACTCTTGTCACATTCTTATTTTTACAGAAACTTGTGGGAAAATATCAGGAACTTAAATATTCCTATTCTGGTTATTAGGGTAGAATAACTCACATTGGAAAGAAACTTTCCCAGTCAATGGGTGGGAATACTTTATGGTGTATTTGCTCATGAGGACAGGCAGAGAGAAGCTACCATAATCAAGGTCATTGGCAGCAGCAGGACCTGACCTGGCTGGTGGTGCTCGGTTCAACCCGCTCCCATTTCTGTAGATCTGGTGTGTTTGTTGTTAATAAAAATAATCACTGGCACACATTTATATTCAAATAGAGACTCAGAAGTCAATAAATGAATCTATTCACTCAGTCGAGAAAAGCAATCCAATTTTCCCAGTGTGTGCACATGTGTTTGTGGTTTGCTAATATTTTTTTTTGTCTTTTTGAGAAATACATATGCTATAGCTTCAAGGGTGGAAAATTTTACCCACTTCTGTAGTCAGGAAGGCTAATTGTAACCCTTTTGCATATGTTTTTGGAGAAAATCTATTTTCTAAAAAAATAGATATTACCTTAGCACCTCGCAAGACAAATAAAATACTATATTTGAATATCCTCCGGCAGCCTATCCAGATAAAAATATCAGGTCACTAGTTCTTTTTGTGCTTCATCTTGGGGCTCTGCTAATTCTACATAAACACGTCCAACAACACAGCAACGGGATATGCTTCCAAATACATTCCACTTCTCTGCATGCTAGAATATATTTAAAACAGATTATATTTTCCCTCTGTGTTTCAGTTTTCACAGTTAATAAGACAGGCATTTTCATGGCTGGCTTGCTGTTTTCATGGGTAGCAAATATTCTGATTAGTATTCCAGATACCAAGTTTACCGAATTTTATCCAGAAAAGAAAGTGCCATAAACATGAATGATTTTACTTCTTGCCGTCTATATTTAAAACATCAAAATAGTTCTAATCCCTAAAAAATAGTTCTAATCAGATCATTAAATATGTCATGATTGCTTTGGTAACCAGTGTTTCTAAAGAAATGTCTTGTGAGCTAATTTGTCTTGAAGGATTTTCATGCCAAGTAGAAGCGGGTGAGATTAAAGAAAAATAATCTCCTAGCATTAATCGCATATTCAAAAATGTAAAATAAAACCTTGCTTCTCACTAGAGAGAAGGCAAGCAGAAGGTTCCTAACATTGACTCAGTGTTGAGTTTCAGTTCTTATGACCTGAATTTGCTATTTTATCACACACGATCAACCCTTTAAAACCCCCCCACTGAGTGTAAATAGCTGTGTTAGCCACTGGTAAGTTTTTCTAATTATTCTTGTGAAATTAATGGAATTGGTTTGGTTTCTTGTACAAAATCTAGTTACTTTTCCAACATCTGTCTTCATGGGGAAAATTGAACCAGTGTGTCCCAAAGAGAAGAAACTCAGCCATTTCCCTCTACCATTTTCTCAATTTGACTCATTCTGAGTCTTATGAGATTAAGGATGACACCATCCTAAATAAGATAAGTAAAGTCCAGTAAAGAGATTGGAAGGAAAATGGAAGAAAATGTGGATGTCCTGTGTGTGTGTGTGTGTGTGTGTGTGTGTGTGTGTGTGTGTGAGGGGGTGGTAGAGATGGACATTTCCAAGGGAGGTGATGATCTAACAAGATGGAGGTCATTCAAATTGCTCTCACAACTTCTAGAGATCCGCCCAAAACCCTGAAATGAGTTTTCTTTTTAATTTTAAACATTCTGCCTAAAACTATGGGGTTAAATCACTGTTACATGTGCTTAAAAGTTCACTGGTAAGCTGGGGAATTCTACTAGTTGGTTGAACACTAGTATCTTGACTCAGATGCACCATAAATGAGAATTTGAGAGCTCTGCATCTAAAATACTATCCTGCACCCACATTGACAGCATGGATGCCACAAGGTAAGCTTTTGTCCAATCTCACACGTTACTCTTTCCCTACTGAGAATTTTCCAGAAAGGGATATACTTAATTCAGTCTGGCATACAATAAGTAACGTGGTCCTCTCCTCTAATATACTCACAGGGATGTCGGATAGGAGGAGTGAGGACTGCTCACACCACCCCGTGAATATTCAGTGAGGGGTACTGGCTTCAGCAATCTTGGCGGGTGTGGTTCACCTCCGGACCCTTACCTCAGGCTGGTTTATAGTTGGAGAACCAAAGCTTCTGTGGAATTACTTACGCAGGACCCTTTCATGCCTATAATTTTGGTGTGGAGCCAGAGCAGAGAATCAGCATGATAGGACCGTCTTTTATTCCCCAGAAAGTTGAATACATGGAAGAGACCACAAATTGCCATTAGGAAGGACATGCACATTTTTTGGTTGTGATTTTTGTTTTCAGTGTTAATTTTTTTCAGATTTATTGAGATATAATTGACAACAAGATTGTAAGACACTTAGAGGGTACAATCTGATGACTTGAGATACATGTATGTTATGAAGGGATTCCCACATCCCACATCTGAACTAATAACACATTCATCACCTCTACATCTTTATCTTTGTGTATTTGTTTTGGTTTTGGTGAGAACATTTAAGTTTTACTCTCTTAGCAAAGTTCAATTATACAATAAAGTATTACCAGCTACAGTCACTACGTTTTACATTAGATCCTCAGACTTTATTCTTAAAAGTGAAAGTGTATATGCCTTCTTATTGTCTTCCCTCTTGCCCCTCCCCCAGTCCCTGGCGGCCTCCATTCTACTCTATTGCTATGAGTGCAACTTTATTTCTCTTCTTTTCTTTTCCTTTCTAGATTTCACATATAAGTGATGCCAGGAAGTATTTGTTTTGCTCCGACTTATTTCACTTCATATAATGCCTTCCATTCTCATTCGCGTTGCCCCAAATGGCATGATTTCCTTCTTTTTTAAGGAAATGCACTTTTAAAAAAATGTTTATTTACTTATTTGGGGGAGGTGGAGGAGGAGAGGGAGAGTCCCAAGCAGGGTCCATGCTCAGCATGTGCTCCGTCTCACAACTCTGAGATCACGCCCTGAGCAGAAATCAAATGTCAGTCACTCAACTGACTGAGCCACCCAGGGACCCCAGGAAATATACTTTTTTTTTAGATGGCAAGTGTCAGTTTGGACACAATGGCCCCCAACGCGCCTTCAGAAAAGAATTACTCTTCTCATAGGCAGAATCAGATCTATTACCTATAGATTTGCCTTCTCATCTTACAGTAAAGACAAAAGAAAAAGGAAAGAATGAGCAAACAAACAAAAACAAGAGGGTGGATGGAAGGAAGGAAAATGGAAGAAAAAAGGGAGGAAGAAAGGCAGAGTATTTAAAAATATGCGACTTTTTGAAATTTATCCAAGTAGGTAAATTATAAAGGCAACATCAATGTCCAGATCCCGTCCCATTTACATAAATTAGCATTCAGTCCTTTGTCAGTTCCTTTGTCAGTGTGGCGCTCGTTCGTCCTGCCAGGCATGGCTGAGCAGTACTTGGAGCAGGATTGAAAAGAAGGCAGGGGTTAGAAATGACAGGGGACACACAGCCCTTAGCTCCGTTGGAGATACTCAGACTCTCAGCAAAATGACCTCCATGTCGTGCCATCCAACTTCCATTATGCACCCAGCTCTCCTGATGTTTCAGGGACGGACAGATTACGCCTTCTGTATTGACCACTGATAAACCGGTTCAGTGTGTCAGGCTTCGGCTTAAAAGGCGCCCAAGATAGAGCAGAGTGTGAAAGAGAGTAGTCAGTTGCAGAGAGAAAAGCAGACAGAAATAGAGTCACCACAGAGCTCCGGTTATTTCCTGCAAGCAACTGGCCGTCGGAAAACAGCTACCGTCCTTGGTCAGATGCTAAGCATGTGATGCGGGCAGGGCATGGCTGGCACCCTTCACAGAGCACCCTTCTCCACCGCACAGGTGTTCCGGCCACGGAGACCCCAGCAACCGGCAACCCGATTCTCTGAAGGGATTATGCAATGCACACCGGCCTCTCAGTGAACGCGGGACACTCAGCCAGCACGGGATGCGCTGCCGCTCACTTCGGCTGCTCTCCTCACCTCCCCTCCTCCGGTTTGGAAACAAGAGAAGCCCAATGCAGGCAATGCAGGGTTTATGATTCTTGGTTTTCTGCTTGTTAAAACTGGCACCCCTGGTTTCCACAGAGTGACTACACCACTCTGAAATGATGCATGAAATGGGAAAAAATGGAAACAATGTCTGCCCTGAATGCCCGGGACACAGAAGTTCCAGACATGAATTCGGACAACGAATGCTATTAAGCGTGCACTAGCTTCAGCCCAAGCTAGGCGGCCAGCGGTAGGTCACGCCAATAGAGAGAGTCCGAGCGGAATGGGACTACTTTCTCCCTTTGGATGCCATGTAATCTGAATTTTCTCAAGCCCTGCCCTTCTCCCAATCCTTCCACCTGTCCCTACTTATCTGTAACCCACATTGCTTCCTGGTGGGTTGCTTTTTCTGGAGGCCTTCCCCAAATATCCAGACTTCCATTTGTGTGCACCCTTGTCTTATTTCTTCTTTTTATGTTTTTTATTTATTTTTTGAGAGACAGAGAGAGACAGTGAGAGCAGGGGAGGGTCAGAGAGAGAGGCAGACACAGAATCCGAAGCAGGCTCCAGGCTCTGAGCTGTCAGCACAGAGCCCGATGCGGGGCTGGAACCCACGAACTGTGAGATCATGACCTGAGCTGAAGTCAGACGCTTAATCCACTGAGCCACCCAGGCGCCCCTCTTCTTTCTATCTTTGTGCTCAAACCTTCTTAGCACTTACTGGCTGCTCAAGAAGCTGGCCGAAGGGAGGCAGGGTAGGAATGGGGTCTTGGAACTGATTATTACTCTCAATCCGTTGCCTTCCGGGATATATTTGTGCAAGATCACTGTTTTTCACGTTGCATGCCCGCGTGGGTGTGTATACCCAGAAGGCAGGGACTGGGTTACCCCAGATGTCTGTCTCTATTTTCCTTTCTGTCTCTCCCACAGAGAGGAGATTGAAATGTAAGAGTAGGAGATGCAGTAGAAGTATAACTTTGAAATTTATTTGAAATTAATTAAAATAAAAACCTATACTTCATTTTAAAGGCCATATATCTTGGAGATTTTGCTGCTCAGATGTATGAATGAGGATATTGGTTATCTGCACCTCTGCCTCTCTTTCTTTGTGAATTGTTACTTGACTTTTGAGAATTTCTGGGGTTTCCAGGAAAAGTATAGGACTTGAGACCAGCATACGGGCAAAGAATTCTGGCTGTGGCCGCTATGAATTATACAAACTGTCAAAATCAGTTAATCCTTTGAAGACTCTTTTTTTTTTCCCCATAAGGGCAGATTGGAACAAAGCCCTTCTGAGAATTTTGTAAATCATATGAGATGGAGTGTGTCCAGGACCTTTTAAAATTAAGCAATTGCACATGGAAAAGGTTATTATCTATCTGCTCTATGATGCTGGCCCTACTTTCTTTCATTCAAGATGGTTAGACTCTAAGAATTGGTTTTAACTTCTTCAAGAGTCATCATATTGGTACACAACCAAATGTTTGCAGAGTGAGAGTCTAAAATCAACATAAAGAACCCATTCCACCCTGGATAGGAGCATGAACTCTGCAGCAAGTCTGTTTGAGTTCAGATCCCAACCTTGCTATTTGACTGTGTTCCCTGATTTCTAAAAGTGGGTAATAATACTTCCTACAGCATAAGATCGGTATGGCGACTCCGTGATGGAGAATGGTGCTTGGCACGTGTGATGTGCATTTGCTGAGATAAAATAAAATGTGCTCAAGCCTTTTGTGGCCACCACTGCTCTCATTAGTACCCTAGTCAAATACCTCAGGCTACAAATGTCATTTGATCTCAGAACTGTTGCACAGAGCTCAGCGCTGCCAATGTCTTTTTGGTTCCAATAAGATATCTGAAGCCTTTTTATTTTTGCCTTTTCATCCCCCACAGACCAGTTCCCATGATTCACTTTTTATCGGCAATCAAATGTGCTGATCTAGTGGCATGGAGAATTTAATCAATTAATGGAATTCAATAGGTCATTTCCAGTTGCAGTATTTTGAGAGGTTAATTTTGCAAATACCTGACTACTTTGGAGGACTGTGGAGTGGACCGGGGTGCTGGGACATGCGTAATCTCCTCGGACCAAACAGAAAGATCGGAATGGAAGTATAATTGTTTCCCTACCAAATGTCCTTGGACAAGATGCTAATCCCTCCTGACTGCGTGTCTTCATCTCAACTTTACACCTTCAAGTCGTTTTCAAAAATAATTCTGCAGAAAAAAGTTGTTTATGGCTCTGGCAATATTTATCATGGATGCTAACTTCTTTCTTTACCATTGTCCCCTTCCTTGCTCACATCCCTAGCAATAAACAACTGTGTGTGACAAAAATACTTATCATTCAAACGTGAAATATAATAAAAATGACAACAACAAAATCAATAACAGCAAGAACCGAAGAGCGAAAAGAAATAGAAAAAAGCATGTGTGTGTAGAAACAACGATAATTGTTAGCTAATTATCAGCCACGTTTGTATTCTAGAGGACGGTTTAGTCTAATAGTTACGGAACACTGCTAACAAAATGGATGTTTTTAAATAACTGATATTATGTTAAAAAGTGTGCGTTAACGAAACCGTATTTAGAGTTAACTAGCTGCTTACGCTTTAACATTTTCCACATTAATGCAAATGCAATTTAATACATTTCCTTTGCCCTTGAATGATCAAACTTCTGTCGGCATCAGTATTGCCTGGAAGGCTTGAGAAACATAGATTTGTGCACCCGTCCCCAGCACTTCTGACTCAGTAGATTTGGGATGCTGCCCGAGGACCTGTGTTTGGAAACAGTTTCCTGGCTATGCTGATGCAGCCACTTGGGGGACCACGCTTTAAGAACCACTGTCCAGGGTGCCTGAGTGGCTCAGTTGGTTAAGCATCTGACTTCAGCTCAGGTCATGATCACCTGGATTGATCCTGAGACTGAGCCCCGCATCGGGCTTTGTGTTGACAGCACAGAGCCTGGAGCCTGCTTCAGATTTTGTGTGTCCCTCTCTCTGCCCTTTCCTCGCTCATGCTCTGTCTCTCTCTCCTTCAATAATAAATAAACATTTTTAAAAAATTTAAAAAAAGAATCAACGTGTTAGCATTCCCTTATAACAAAGGGAACTGAATTTTATTGTGACAGACTGTTGACTCTTGGGGCCCCTGTACGTCATCCCTCCCAGGGCTCTCTCCCTCTGCATGTGCCTTGCCTTAAACAAGGGAACAAGACAGAAATGTTGTGCCAGTTCTGGACCCGGGCCCTCTGGCTTGTCAGTTTTGTGCTTGTGGAAATCAGGCACTGTGTAAGAAGCCTGACTTCCCGGAGAACCTCACATTTGGGAATGTTCAAGATAAGCACATGGAGAGCTAATATGGAAAAGAACTGAGGACCCCAGCTGGCAGAGAGACCCAAGGTCCCAGGCAGATGGCCTCGGCTGGCCCCCCCACGGCCAGCACCAACCTATTGTATGGGTGAGGGCTTTTTAAACCTTCTAGTCACCAGTCAGCACCAGGTACACCAGAGAAAGAGCCAAGTCAACTGACGCGTGTGAGAGATCATAAGCTCTTAGTAAGTTTTGGGGTGATTTTTTTAAGGCAGCAATAGCAAATGGAAAAACAAACCAACAAGCAAACAAATTGGTACCTGCAAATGGAATGTCTCTGTAACTGAAGCTTCATCACATGCTATTAGTTGGTTTCGGGATTAGGAGGCAGGCAGGACCTGGAAGGGTCTCAAGGAGACTTTTCCTACAGGCGGGGCAAATGGAAGTTGTCTTGGTGGCTGGAGGGGACGGGCCGGCAGAGAAGACGTGTGCACTTCCCTCTGCAGTAAGGTAGGTGACATGGACAATACTTAATCAGGTTGTGGATCTGGTGATGGAGATTAACAAGCAGGATTTGAAATCGCAAATGTATGTCCTCTGATAAGGGATGAAAGGCATGAGATGCATTAACGAGGAAATTTTGGTTGTCAAGGAAAATTAAAAAGAAATATAAAACAGCCAGGATTTGCTTCATTCAAATACAAAGTTGTTTCTCATTCACACCTTTTCCACGTGTTAAATAATTCTCAAATAATGAATGGACATCAGGCAAAGATCAAATCAGGTCGTTGTAGGTAAAATGAGGTGTCTGGATTAGGGTCAGGTCTTAAGATCATTTATTATTTCCTTTGAAAGACTTAGGGTGATGGTTCCTAGCCCGTCTCTCATAGACAATAAGGTTTCTGAGAATCTTCAACGTATACCACATTGAGCCCCTCAGCTAAACAAAGAACATTTAAGCATTAGAAGACATTGTGTCATGGCCAAAATTACAGAGGAGTGTTTTTCTTGAAGAGATTTGTTTTTGTGACATTTATCTGTTTTGTAAGGGGAGGAACTACAATGAGATTCATTGGAAATCCACAAGACTTTTAAGGCAATTGTATTAACAGAAGGACTTCCAATTTGAATTAAAAAGGACAAACAGTTCCAAATAACAGAGGCCATTAGACCCTTGAATTCTATTGGCAGCAAGGAGGTTGAGAAAGCTATTCATCGGCAAATATTGTTTATTTACTATGGAAAAGGAAGGGCAGGTCAGAAGGAGGAGCCAGTAGTCATGGGGAAAGCATCCCAGGCCCTAATCAAGGAACTGTTTATGTTTGCCCTAATAGATTTCAGATTTCTTTGACCAATGATTAATGTGTGGCTTCCATATTCCCTGTCTTTGAATGGGAGTTTCTATTATGAATTTCCTGTTGCTGGTGTACAATTGTATGAGGGAGAGAAAGTCTACTCACAGATCTTCAAATCAGGTGGAACCGTGCCTGATGAACCGCCTCAGAACCTAGATTTAGGTGGTGAGTGTCTGGACTTCAAGCAGGAGACCATGCTGCACTGAGATGAGGTTTCATGGGTCCAAGGAAGGAGCACATAGACTTTGCATGAATCATGGAGGGCCAGTGGGCAGATGAACCAATGGAGGAAGGGGCCAGTTGAGGAGGAATGAAGGCCCTTGCTGGCTGCCCCGAGCTTCAAGCTGACAACTGGCTTCCGCTAGCCAGGCCGCTGTGTGAGCCACTGTGGAATTATATCCTGCAGCCCCAGCCCTGCCCCCCAAATGGACACCATGACAAAGACAGTTTGACACAAGTTGCAGAATTATGAGCTTATACAACAGAGTTATCGTTGTTGTTGTTTTAAAGTTTATTTATTTTTAGAGAGAGAGAGTGTGTGTATGTGTGCATATGAGCAGGAGAGGGGCAGAGAGAGAGAGAGAGGGAGAGAGAGAGAGAGAGAGAGTCGAATCCCAAGCAGGCTCCTTGCTGTCACTGCAGAGCCCAGCATGGGGCTCAATCTCATGAACTGTGAGATCATCACCTGAGCTGAAGTCAAGAGTTGAAGCCTTAACTGACGGAGCCAGCCAGGCACCCTTAACTCATGTTGTTTTAACCTGTAAAGTTTAGGGTGGTTTAGTTAGAAATGTTGTACCTTTAGAACAAAGACATATTAGGGTTCACCCTAAAAACTACCACTTCACCCCTTTATGTTTTCCACCTATATTGTAGGTAATTTTTCCTTCTAGGATTCCTATTCTCTTTTGGACATTTATTGGAGGTTTTTTTCCTAGATGATACAGGCAATTTTCTTCATATTTTCACTCCCTACCCTTCTGCTTTTGGTTCATTGCTTGTATTAATGATTAGTAGACACTTTTACAGTCATTCATAAACTTTTTTTCTGCTTCTATGTACTGTATCTAAGATCTGACTTCGAAATTTTCTCCTCACAAAGCCAGCCAAGGGGCTCTCCTGAGAAGTGCTGGAATCTGTCTGTGGTGCGGACAGCACACTTCTGGCCTCAGCGTTCTCTCTGCTTACTTTCCTAGACTTGAAGGATGCGTGATCGGCTCCCAGAAGTGAGTCTGTGGTGTCTACGGGATATTGCTGGCCTCTCTTCTATCTTCTCTAGTTCCAACAACTGGGGATTTATTTTGCCTTTCTTATTTTATTTTCAAGTCTACAGAAGTTCTGGTTTTCTTATTCCAGGTCTAAGTTAACATTCTTCCTGCCTTCTAAACTATGGCTCTATTTTATTGTTTTATCTTCTAATAATAAACCTGAGTAAATATTCAATATGAGATATATTTGTAGCGTTTCACCTTCCCACACTCTACTTAATTCAGTATTGTTCATTCATCCATATATTCATTTATTTATCTCCATCCTCTCATCCACCCATTTCCTATGCTTATTCTTTCTGAATAGGTCTATGCTCAATATTGACACAAACATAAAAATAGAGAGTAATGTCCCAGCTGTGATGGATATTAAAAAAAAAATCTAGTTGGCTTCAAAAGATCTAGGAGAAATAGGGGCGCATGGGTGGCTCAGTTGGCTGAGCATCCAACTTTGGCTCAGATCACAATCTCGCAGTCCGTGGGTTTAATCCCTGCATCAGGCTCTCTGCTAACAGCTCAGAGCCTGGAGCCCACTTCAGATTCAGATTCTCTCTCTCTCTCTCTCTCTCTCTCTCTCTCTCTCTCAATAAAAATAAACATAATAAGAAGCATTTTAAAAAGATCTATGAGAAATAGATCATTCTTGAACTTTATCATCTTAAATTTTCTAGATACTAAAAGGTTAAAAAAGTAAGTAGCAGAAAGGAAAACAGCATTTCTGACACACTGTAAAGTTCTTTATAAGTTGGTGGAGTGCTCAGTGAAGGAATAGACGTGATGGGTAAATGGAATATCACCTTGGTGTTCACTCTAAACTCAGGGAGACCAAGGGAGTTCAGGGAAATTTTGTTTTCTAGCTTGGAAGGTGTTCCACTGAGTTGAAGTCATGTTTGTCTTTCTCCTGGTTTCCCTCAGGGAGTTTGCGGATTAGAAAATAGTTCTCCTTTACCTAGGAGTTACCAAGAAGGCAGGCAACATGAAAAAGTATCTTTACCGAGGAAGAGCAAGCGGCTCCAGATAATCACGTGATCTCCTATTTTGAAGGGCCTCAGTCACTAAAGGGTTCTTTCCTCTCAGATTATGTTAACTTGTCTCTTGGAGACTCTCAATCTAGGAGACAGACTAGAAGCCGGGGAGGCTGGATAAAGACAGGGTCACAATCGAAGGGAACTGCGGGTATTTTTGGTTGTGAAAAATAAACTCTATTTGACTTTTTGAAATGTAAAAGCAGTCAAGACCGTAGAGACAGTTTGGCATAGACTGCTGTGAACAAACAACTGACTCTAACACTCTGTAACTTAAAACAACCACGCTCTTACCTTTTCTTATCGAGGCACAAGGAAATGGTTTGTTGGGTGTGTCGTCAAGCCCGTGTGGCTTCGTTTGTCTAGGACTTCCATCTTCCCTTCCATCTGGGGAAGCCTGAGGGTTTTCCTGCTAGCCTCAGGGTTTCTGCTTCTCTGATGCATTCTTCACGTGGTCTTGCCACGTGGTCTCTCTAGCAGCCTCTCACAGTGAAGCTGGGCTCCCAGCAGAAGCTTCCAGACGTTCTCCGGCCTCAGGCTTGGAACTGGGACAACGCTGCTTCCACCGGTCTATTGTTCGACACAAGTTTCACGCCCGGCCCAGACTGACGGAGCGGGCGCGACGCCAAGGTGTGAATTCCAGAGATGTGGTCTCTCGTGGCACTCCAGGGCAACGGACGACAAAGTGCCATTCTCGGTGCTTAGCGACGGAAGTAACAGATCCAAAAACGAGGCTTGCGGAACACTCGTGTGGCTTGTGCAGAATGTACAGGTGGCAGGAAAGGGAGGTGGCTTGTGATGACTGACGCTAGTCTCCCAAGGACGGACGAAGTCGGAAAAGAGCGCCCCCTGGAGGAAGGATGGTCATTCCCCTTGTCATCTTGAACTTTGTTTCGACTGAACTCAGGCCCTTCAATATCACAGAACAGAATGAATCTTATTACAACTGCTGTGAATTACTCTTCAGAAAAATCAGACTGAGTGTAGAAATCATTTCTGTTTCAGGAGTGCGTGCATTCCTGTAAAATTATCATTCGTGATGCTGATTTCCTATAAAGACTTACAAAGGAAAAGGAAATAAAAGGGGCATGCTATCCTAACCGAACCTTAGGTATTTTAGGTGAGAGCCACAGGCTTGTGGCGGAAGACACATATCCAAAGCAATCTTGGACATCAGAATAGCACTGTTGGCATTTCTGTTATCCTGTTTTCTTATGTATTATGCAGGGTCCCACCCAAATATGAGTTAAAGGGCCACTGTCAAGATGACAGCTTAAAAATAATCTTTTCTGCATTATATCTTTGATGTTCAATTGTGTCGTTTAAGAAGGAAAAAGACATGTTTAATCATCTCCATATCTGATTAATTTAGATTATCTCATTGTATGATATTAAAAGAATGACAAGACAATTCATATTTTTTTGTATATTTAATGATCTGTTGCCCTAGGACTAGCTCAGTTTTGCTAATTAATATTGGAAGAGGTAGCAAGGAACATTTCAGGGAGGAAGAAACGCCTAAGCGGAGCTTCATGTTTACTGGAGAATAGATTGTTTTCTTGGGTTTAAATGATATTTTCTGCATTGTTTTAATTTTTCAGATCTGTGCCGAGCTTCCCATGCAGTGGATTTTTTTAGGTTCTCCCTGATTATAGTCCACATTTCTATTTTTCTGTCGCACAGAATGGTATGTATTCAACGTACATTTTTATGCCGCTCTGCATCGGTGCTGGAGATGAAATATTTGAATAGCAACTGATGTGGTGTGTGCTTTCCACCCCAGGAGACTTCTCACAGGAAAGAGCAGTAGCCAGGATGTCTTAGAGTCTCTCTATCAGTTTTCACACCGCTTTCACATGTGGCTCCATTCTAATCCTCGGGTATGAGAATTGAGCTATAAGCATGTGCTCCTTGTTTACATTATACGAAAGGGCCATGGAGGCGAAAAAGGAAAGAAGAGAGCAGAAGTAAGATTTTTAAAGTCCTTGCTTCCGGGTGTGAAGACATCGGGTGTGCAGCCATAGCTGATGGTGTGTGCACAGGTGCACGTGTACGGTCTCGGGTCAGTGACCACTTCCTGGAACATAATCCCGTTCTCACAAAAGCTTACAGGCAAAAATGCCCATTCCATTTTGATGCTTTAATAGGCTAATTCTTTTGAGTTTGTGGCACTGGTATGTATGGAGATACATCCGTGCGATCACTTATTATTAATGGGGACATATCTGATGATGCTTCTTTACTAATAAGGTCACTTCATTACCTGCCTGACATCCACGAGATAAGTCCAAACCACCCTCCCCAGCCTCCAACCCCCTTAGCATGACTTTTCTGCACCGCTCTGAATAACTGGGGCTCTATTCTGCTTGCAGCCAGATGTGAACAATCACGGCTTGACACAGGGTACAAATAACACCTGGTCCAGCCATCACTCTTCAGTCGGAGCTCTGCCCTTGATGGGGGCCGGAGACTGCTCTGGCTTTTGTTCCTGCTCCGCCAGGAATGGCGGTAGGCTCAGAGTGACAAGGAGGCCGGGGCATGGAGGTTGCAAGCTGGAAGCAGGTGGTGCGTTCTAAAGTGGCATGAGGTCACAGGTCACAGTTCAGCCTGAAGGAGTAGGTAGAGTAATGTGCTCGTGCAGGGCAGACACAGCTAAACAAAACAGAACAGAACAGCAAACAGAGGGGAAGAAGGTGCAAGCCAACTTGGAAGCCTAAATGGCCATTTGCTCTCATTCTTCAAAACTTTCAAGAGGCTTCTAATGATCCAAGGCTAGAGCTGTTTATGGTTCATGATGTTCGAGCAAATGGAGTCCTGACATCTAACCTTGAATTAGCCGGAGACGCAGAGTAGACCAGAAGTGTCTGGGCTGGAAAAGCCCTGGTCCCTTAGCAAGCCGCCGTGTTTGATAAGCATGTTTGGATTTTGCCAAGATCCTCAGATTGTACTCTCAAAGTGAAACTAACACCTCTTTTTAATTCATAGTATTGATCGGTTTTGTGTTTTGCTGCAAGAGTCTCTCTCTCCCTCTTTTTGTAAAGTTAAGGCTGCAATCATTGCTTCCTCCTGGATGTCTAGTGTTTGTTGTGAAGAATAACAGCATGTGCCATCTGCAGAGAAGGCCCCTGCTGAGTTCATGTTGGAGCGTCCAAAGCGTTCGAGCTATAAAAACTCAGGAAAACAGGTTGTCTCCCTTATTTGTTTTATTTGTTTTATTTACTTTTGTGTAATGTTTTTGACCAAAGTGAGATGGTCTTCAGTTTCTAATCTTCATAGTGAATTGATTCCCTCAGAAGAGAGACATTTGCATATAACAGGGTAAAAATAAACATGGTCCACGAATCATGATCAATAGTAGTGACGTTCATGTTTCCATGATTACAAGAACAAAGCTAGGAGCAGTGCGATATGTTCTTTTAAAAAGAGATCCAGGTTATTCAAGAAGGCATAGCATGCATAGACATCTTTCTCCATTAGGGGTCACTT
>NC_043706.1:6733993-6844470 GCF_006229205.1 Suricata suricatta | reverse complement strand
CAGAACACAAGCTAGGAGGGGCAGAGAGAGAGGGAGACACAGAATCTGGAGCAGCTCCAGGCTCCAGGCTCCAAGCTGTCAGCACAGAGCCTAATGCAGGGCTTGAACCCATGAATTGTAACATCATGACCTGAGCTGAAGTTGGACACTTAGCCGACTGAGCCACTTAGGCCCCCCTCTTCCTATACTCCAATATGGCCTGGTTTTCTTTTAACCCCTACATAAGCCAGAAAGTGTTTTTCCAGATTTATGGAAAATATGCTACGGCTTCTTGATGATATTCATTTAACCCATTAACAATCTAACATTATTTGAGATAACCTTCTGGAGTTTGCCTTCTGGTATTTGAATTTGTGTAATAAAACACTATTACTATTATAACTTACAAAACTGTAAACTTATTTCCATTTTGAAAAAAAAGCATCTGTCCCTTCCTTCTGGCCAAAGGAGGAAACATATCTTTGCCTTCTCAAATTGTAGTTTGAGACATAATCAATAACCTGGTTGCGCCATTACTTATTTTCAAAGGCCTTTCAGATCCCAGGTTTAAATTAACAAATAGTCTTATCCCTACTCATGAAGAATCAAATATTTACACTCTTAAGCCTCAGAAATCCTTATCTAGGACTTTCTTTTTACAAAAAAATGTTCTCATATTTATACTTAGTCTCATTGACAGAATTAGCCTGTTTAAGAAAAAAGACACGGAATCAAAATGTTAACCTGAGTGGAAAATCACTAATTTTCATAACCTCAGAAACAAGTTTATGTAGAGCTGTAGTTGGGAGTGTTTAAGTTGGCTGATAGTGTTACTGGCTTTACCGCTGGGTAAGAAGTTTCCTCCATTCTTATTGTCTCTTCCCCTCTCCTTACTTAGCCCTGCTACCCAAAACAAAAACCCCAAACAAAAAGGAAATTAAAAATTTCACTGGAAAGAATAAGTTGAGATTATATATATTTTTAAAAATATTAAAATATACCTTAAATATTAACCAAAGCACTTCCAGTATGGTTTTCAAAAATGAAGGTGAAACCAATTGGAAGTGTAAACTCAACATCAGGAGTTTATGCTATAAGCCTTTTACACAAAGTTGGGTACATAATAGACGTGCCCAAATTTTTTTTTGATTCATATAATTTTTCCCTGCCCAGATACTTTTAAAAAGCAGTGTTGTCTCAGTAGGCTTGTTTATCTTGGATCTAAGCACAAAAGTTTTTTATCTTTAGTATTAGTCCCTTTACAACAAAACTAATAACATCTTCCCTGATATATCATAATAAGCCATTTCATCCTCTGAAATGTACCAGCTCCAGATCGGTTTTTTTTAACGTCTTCATTAAAGATGAATACATTATCCACAAGTGTCAACAGGAGCAAATACGTTAGCTTCTGAGCTCTCTTGGAAAATGCCAAATGACACGGCATAAGTGTAGCATGCTCTTATTTTATGATTTCTAAATTTACCTTTGTTTATGTTTTTCTTTGTGATATAATGTTCGGTGGTTGGAGGTGTGCCTGTAATTTCAGATCCATGTTTTGCCATACATTGGAGTAGATTCACACAGTTGAGAGAAAGTTTATGGATTTGATATAAATGTACTATCTCATGTTTGGCGATGGTAATCACACATTTAGACAGACAAGAAGGCTGGCTGCCAGCTCTCTACAGGGGTAGCAATTTCTGATGCTTTTTCCCAAGACTGTTTCTTTTGCTCTTAAAGTAACGTTATTAAGTTAAAAAGTCACAATAAATCTCTGTTGTAGAATCCAACAGACTCAGTTCCTTTTTGGAGCAACGATGTTTTCTAAGGTAGTTTGGAATAATTCAGGTGGATTGCCTTCAATCTAATGTCATTAGATAGAACCAGATTCTCATATCGACAGAGTGGGTAGCTGGGAATCAATCAATCAGTCAATCAATCAATCAACCAAACAAGCAAACCCTGACCTAGAGGTCAGGAAGAATGTGGGTGAGACAGTCACCACATTTTTGGTTGGAATTGCAGCTCAAATTGCTGGGAAAGATATTTCTAGACTGTTATTTTGGATATACATGAGTGGCTATTCTGAGATTTATGGATAGGCTGGACAGGATATGACTGGGTGTGACAAAGATGTGGCTTCTCTGGAAAAGCAACCAAACCAGGAAACGGGATGACAGAAATGCATGAGAGTCTTTTAGATGAACGCCCCTGTATCCCTATCGATTTGAAGTGTGAATCTGTGAACGTGTGTATAAAATGGAAAGGAAGTGTGATTTCTACTCCCTCTTTCTTGTTCAACTTTCATTTTCATTATGTATGGTGATGGGCTGCAGTACGTTCTTGTGTCTTGTATCTTGTATCTTACACTTGTATCTTGTATCTGAAAGAGACGCCTCTCCAAGCCAGCAAGTGGGCATGGCCTCAGGCCACAGAGACCAGAAGGTGGGAACAGAAGAGGAAGAACCATGGAGAAGGAAACACAGTTGGAAGGAGAATCACGAGAGCACCCATCTTACTAGCTCTGACGACTGAAGGCTTAGAACAAAGTCTTTGACATATTTGGTAATTAGTGATTGAAAATGAGAGCAAACCTTAGCTGTTAAATAAAAAATACAGAATATCCTGCCCCGCTCCCCAAATCCACAGGGTACTTCTAAGTTTTACTCGTGGGCATGTTACAGTAGTTTTAGACATCCATCTGAACATATTTTCTGTTTTATTTACCCAATTCAACAGATAGTTATTGATTTGAGAAAGTTTCACATTCCTTGAGTGTGAATTGCTGGGTGGCAAGACAGAAATGAAAGTGGAAAGACCAAGTGGCCAGGTGAAGGAAGGGCTGCCTTTTCCTGCTGGACACCTGAAATTTATTCTACAGGATGTAAAAAATAGCAAACACAACGTGGAGTCAGGGAAAATAATTGCATTTCAGTATCATACTCCGTGCTTGCTTTACTTTTGCCCTATGCAAGTGGAGTCTTGGTTCCCAAGTTTATCTGAACATTTGGAATCCTCTGGGGATCTTTTGCATATTCCAAAGCCCAGGCCATGTTCCAAACCAAGTAAATCACAATCGCTGGGAGTATATGTTGGAGAACATTGGTTTAGGATTAAAGAAAAGAACTAGTAGTAGTTGGAGCAGATTGAATTGACTTGAGATGCATTGGGCCAACTCATTTATTTGTTTCACATTTGCTTTTTTTTTTTTATGACTTTTTATGTCCTAATTTTTAAGCGATGGCAAATTGGCAAGAGGAAACAGAGTCAGGACCTCTCACACAAATAGAAATCTATCCAATTGTGTTTCCTGTTAGTAGAATTAAGTGCCTGGGGTAAGGTGTGGAATATGATTTTCCAGACACTGCATCTTTGGACCTAGAAATTACTCTTTATTTTTCCCATGGAATCATGCCACCTCTGAATATTTTCAGTGTCATATAGTATATTTATGTAATATGTGTACTTAGAAAACAAACAATATTTATTTTTACCATAATGTAGTGATATGTTGGAGTAGGCATGACCACATGGATCCATTGTCAATACTATTTCCTTCTTCCTCAATTCAGATAGGGATCACTCACACAGAGGGCTTTTCCATTATGTCCAGGGTCACACTTTTTTCTTCCACTTTGGGTTCAAACCAGAGGTCTTTCCCTTGGCCTTCTTTGAATATTAAGAAGGAAGTCCCCCGCCTCCACTTTTTGTTACAAAATACTAGTTAACACATACACATACATGCATGTGCATGTGCGAGTGCACACACACACACACACACACACACACACAGTGCAGACTATGAACTCATTCATCTAGCTATTGACCTTAACCTAGAAAGCTCACCTGAGACATGGCATAGAGTGATTTTGTGCCCCAACTCCAGATCTGGCAAATTTAAATGCATTGCTCAGGAATCTGAATTTAAGACAATTACTCTGATATGTCTGGGATGGTTGGTCTACCGACAGTGTTAGAAACACTGGTGTTGGCAACTGAGATGCAAAGGTAAATAAGGGGGGAAAACTGTCTTGAACGTGTTTGGGGACAGGACAATTTTTTGTGGCTTCCATATTTGTCATAGACGTGGTTCTGAATCTGAGTGATTTTTTTCCTGCCACAAGGCCTAAGAAGAATGTCCAGCCCAGCTCTCTTCCATTGTTTAAATGGGCTCTTCTTCTCTTTCCTACTTTTCATGGCTTGACTGCTTCCTCTCACCTCATATACTTTTCTCAGAAATTTGGAGTCTCCTCGTTCCTTAATTTTGTCCCTTGTCCTAAATCCAATTTTCTTTTTTTTAAATTTTTAATTTTTATTTATTATTGAGACAAAAACAGAGCATGAGTGGAGGAAGGAGCAGAGAAAGAGGGAGACACAGAATCTGAAGCAGGTTCCAGGCTCTGAGCTGTCAGCACAGAGCCTGATGAGGGGCTCAAACTCACGAACTGTGAAATCATGACCTGAGCGGAAGTCAGACGCTTAACCGACTGAGCCACCCAGGTTCCCCAATCCAAAATTTTCTAACTTTCTTTTTTTTTCTTTTAATTATTTTTGTGGTGCTCGGCCATAAAGGGCTCTACCTGGACAATCCAGCCAAGACAGTGACTAGGGCCAGGTGAGCCTCCCTTGGCTTCTCGGTCCTCTCAGTAGAAACTTTGCTACTACCCAGATAACCGGATGCCCCGGAATAAATGTTGAACTTGAAGCCCTGTGATCTAGTCTTGCTTTAGCATTTGTAGCAGGATGCCCTTGAGCAGATTTTCTTTCTAAGGTACAGTTTCTTCTTCAGGAAGTTGAAACAGCTCCTATCTGCTCTGCTTACTTGATGACGTTATTATGAAACAAAGTGAAACTGGTATATGTCACAATAATTTGTAAATCTCAAAAGCCTCAAAAACGTCTAAGGCAGTGATTCCCAAAATGTAGCTGGCATCAAACTCACCTGGAGGACTTAAACACAGCTTTCTGGTCCCAGGATTTGTGAGCCAACAGGTCTGGAGGAGGGGGCAGGAGTTTGCTTTTCTAGCAAGTTTCCGGACTGTTGAGGTTGATGTTGCTGGTCTCGGGAACCATACTCTGGGAACACTGGTCTACGGTGTTATGATAATATGGCTTAATTGCTCAATCATCATCTGCTCTCTATGGATCCTTGTGGATCTAAAATCCCAAGATGCCATTAGCGAAGGGGAAGTATGGTATGAGTAATTTGAAAATTGGCCAGGAGTGTAGGTCTTTATAAAGTACCTACCAAATGGGAGCCAGAAGCAGCTGAAGACCATCTCTCAAAGTGCACCTGGGAGGCTCAGTCGGTTAAGTGGCTGACTTCAGCTCAGGTCATGATCTCGCTTCATGAGTTGTGAGCCCCGCATCAGGCTCTCTGCTGTCAGCACAGAGTCCACTTTAGATCAACCCCAACCCTGCCCCTGCCACTTCCTCCATTCGTGCATGTTCTCTCTCTCTCTCTCTCTCAAAAGGGGAAGAGCACTGGGTGTTGTATGGAAAACAATTTGACAATAAAATATTATGGAAAAAAAAATAAAAAAAAAAGAAAATTAAAAAAAATAATTTTTTTTAAGAAAAGAAAACCATCTCTCAACTAAGCTCCACAAGGCTCTAAGACATTTCATTTTAAACCTTGTGTCTCATCCGATAACCAGTTAATTTACTTTCTGGGGCTATGGAAGTGGTCAGTATTAAACCTGAACTGAAGCTGGAGCTGCCCGATGGGGGCAGCCATACAGGGGTCTCCTGCACATCTTCTCGCTGCACGCGTGTTTAATGCTGCAATCCGGGGATACCGTAGTAAAGAGGAACGGGACACTGTCAGCTTTGAAGCACATTGGCTGTGCTATAAATGCTAATGCAGAGAGCACACGAGACAATTTTAGCTGGAAAATGAAAATACGCCGCTGCCTAGCTATGGAATTCTTTGCTACCAAGCCAATATCACTAGGGCTTGTGACTGTTAGACGCCACGAAAGGAGGTTAATTCATGAAACCTGTTCTGAGATGGTTTAAAGGAGGCTGATGGGGTGAGCCAACCTTTGAGGTGCCAAACAAGACCACATCTGCCTACCCAGGAGAAGGAGTGGGCTGGAGTCGGGGAAAGCCAGAAGGCCTGTAGGTTTGTGTCGGGACTCTGGCGTCTACAGCCTTTCTATGCATAGTGCGCAGACTTGACCAAGCAGCAGAACAATCAGGCCTTTGAAGGAACGATGGATCAGCCTAATTGGTCTTTCCCAAGCCGTTGCTCATGCTGCTAAATTAAAAAGAAAAGATGGGTCAGCTTAAAGCCATTCACATGACTCTGATTTGCTGTTGAGGTCCTACAAAGGCCCCAGCCCTGGAGCCCGGGCTCACTTGTGTCTTTGGGGTGCGAGGAAGGATCTGGCCAGCAGCGTGGCTCTCCGTTGCCCTCTGCAGGGATGAACAGCGGGAGCGTTGTTTGGGGGAAAGACTCGCGAGAATTGCAGGCTTTAGAAAGATCTACACACTTGTGGCAGTAAATCTCAAGGCATGTCTGGCTCTTTAAGGGCCTATCCAGTGTGGGTGATTTAACAAGCAGGCAATATTTTCAGGAGCCAACATTAGTGCCTCGGATGTAGGAGGCATTTGCTGACTTGGGAAAACGGGGTGATTTTGGTCTTGAGGACAAGTAAGAGAAGGATGAGGCTTGTTTGTCCCCTTCTCTTTCATCGGAAGGCAGCGGCATTGCGGGTGATGTTAAGATAAAACAGAAACAGAACAACACACCACCCCCCACCCACACGCGACTCTTATTTTTATATATTTAGTACTGATGTTAGTGGAGCTAATGAAAAGCAGATTGGTCACAGCAACATAGAAAATCAATTCTCAAGCTCTTTCCTATTCAGGTTTTTGATAGTACACTGCTCTCATCTGTTATGTGAGGGTCTCAAAGTGATTTTCAAATGGATTATTCTTTAGAGTGGAAATGAAGACACTTGCCCCAGGTCATACACAATAATAAAAAGTGACCTGTTTCTCAAAATGGATGCTTTCCATGGCTTTCAGTTTCCAGTCTGATGGGAAAGGACTTGTATAATTCTCTTCCATGAGGCTCTTTCTGGTAATAGGAATCACCAGCTGAAAAATGAGATGTGTGCCTTACACATGCACTCATAAGTTAATATTGATCAACATTTGGGATATTTTATGACTTCATGGTGACCTCATGCTTTGTCATGTCCTCACATGTTAGCAGGACTTGAAACCAGGAAGCCTGACTGTGCAAATACATATTCAAAGACAGATCAAAGACCACAATCTCTCGTCTACAGCCAAGAATACACATTTCATACACATTTCTTCCAGCAACATTTGCAGCAATATATCTTTAGGAAATGCATGCAGAGGAGATGTATAGGGAATAGATTAGAAATTACCTCTACATACAGATCTGCAATTTTGCTCTCTCTCTTTGTTGGAGGATGGTGAAAGCACGTTTAGCTATTTGGGGTCAAATGCAGCCATCAGAAATATCTGGGGAGCAAAGAGGGTGAGGGAGAATGCTAAGGTTTTAGAGGAAAAATAAAAGAAATGAGAATGGGGCACGTGCCCACTTTGGTCCTCAGTTTGCTTGTGGACAATAATAAGTTTGGGCAATATTAGCATTTTCAGTGTATTCCACTTGGAACGCAACTTCTGTTGGATGTAAGTACGGATCCCTCAAAGTTTCCATTATAAAATGGGTTTGAGAAAAACCTGGTCAGACGAATTGGACATTTTTATTTACCACTGGACTCTCTAGACTTTCATATATCAATGAAACTGGAGTTTTCAAGAGGTGAATGTGATATATTAGGCATTTTTGACCATGCAGCCTTTCTCTCCACACTACTATAAAAATGCTTGTTTTCATTATTGTTAGTGTCTTTTCCAATTCTAAAATTATATGAATGCATGTTAAGAAGATGGTCTGTAAATAGAGACAATATGCAAAGGAAAACAGATACAATCAGCCATGTTATTTGCATGACAGTGACCTTGCTTTGTGTTTCCACATTACAGTAATTATTATTTTTTTTAACTTTCTGTGCATTGCCTTATTAGGATAAGGAAACTTATGGTAGAGAAAAGTCCCCAGGGGCACCTGGGTGGCTCAGTCAGTTAAGCGTCCAACTTCGGCTCAGGTCATGATCTCACAGTTCGTGGGTTCGAGCCCCGCATCGGGCTCTGTGCTGACAGC
Source organism: Suricata suricatta (assembly GCF_006229205.1). Lineage (NCBI taxonomy): Eukaryota > Metazoa > Chordata > Mammalia > Carnivora > Herpestidae > Suricata > Suricata suricatta. Next base: position 6,836,279 of record NC_043706.1, on the reverse strand, counting down.
TAGCTCAGAGCCTGGAGCCTGTCTTCGGATTCTGTGTCTCCATCTCTCTCTCTCTCTCTCTCTGCCCTTCTCCTGCTCATGCTGTCTCTCTCTTTCAAAAATAAATTTTAAAAAATTAAAAAAAAAGAAAAAAGTCCCAATAAGAAGAGAAATAACCAAGATATTTACACGGCAATGATAGGGACCTTCAGGTTAGGTTGTTAGTGTCTGAGAGCTGCATCAGCAATGCATCGCTGTTAATAGAGACAGCACAATATCTGGCCATAAAACCGAAGCTCTTTCATGTCTTCTTTTTCCACCGGTAATTTGCACAATGTGCTAGCACGGGTCAGACTCACAGCACTGTATCCATTTTGTGCCTTCATAATTACAAGAGAAAATGTGGAGGGTCCAAAGGTGAGCCACAATGGTTCCTAAGGAGTTGGAAAACAAGCCCAATTCGAAAGGGTTAAATGAGATGGATTTTTTTTAAGTGAGGGGAAGGATAAGTAGAAGGGGTCAGTTAATAGTGATTTTTATTATGTGAAGTGTTATTAGAACAGATGAAAGTGATCAGCCATTCTCCATTGTCTGTGAGAAAGGATCAAGGGAAAATGTGCTCATGTGTTATCAGGGAGGACTCCTTTTAGATGTGGGGAAAAGTTGTCACAGCTGATGTTTCCAAACGTTGATTGCAGTTACTTACCATCTGACTATGTCATAAAGGTGGTTTCCAAAGACACTTTACCAAAGAATAACTGATAATGTTAACCTCTGTTAAATTATGTTTATGGGCCGTGCCCCATTTTGGGCATGTTACATACATTACGTCATTGAACTTTCACATGAACCTTGTGAGAATTGTATTTTTGTCCCCATTTTATGCATGCGGTAAATAAGGCTGATAGATATTAACTACCGTTGATATTTAGTGGAGTCAGTTTCCAAATGGAGATCTGTGTGAGTTTAGACTGTCTTTGAAATCCTCTTGTTTACTTAGCTATTGTTTTAATATTTATGTTCTACTATTGAAATGAAACCTTCAGTGATTTCCTAGGGCAAGGATTATGTATGTATGTTTTGGAAGAAGGAGAAAAAAGGAATCACTCAACAAGATATGCACAGTTTTAAAATATAGATTTATAAGCAAAAATGTTTCTGTATACATAAAAGACCTCTTCTATGAAATGAACATTTCACTGTCTTATAGAAGAAGGCTAAAATGTTTTATCCCTTGTATAACACACTGAAAAAATACACATTTCTGACTGTCTACCATGCACAACATAGTTTTAAGGGAAAATTGTTTTATAAATTTTATCATTTTTATGTTTTTATTTTATCTTTGAGAGAGAGAAAGAGAGAGAGAGAGTGAGAGTGAGAGAGAATGGGGCCGAGAGAGAGGGGAAGAAAGAATCCCGAGCAGGCTCTGTGCTGTCAGGAGAGCCCGACGTGGAACTTGACCTCACAGACCACTAGATCATGACCTGAGCCCAAGTCCGACACTTAACCACCCCCGGGTGCCCCTGGGAAACAAAATTTTTAATGAACAAACTGGGTCCATATTAATTAGACTTTACCAGCGTGGCTTTCTCTCCCATCTAATTATGCTCTTTCAGATTTCAGCAACTGTAGGTTCCTAATCGCTAACTTCATCTTATAAGCACACGATTTGTCATATCTCCTTGGCCGTCATGAGTGAAAGTTTTTGGAACGTTGTCACTTTTGCAGAGATGTCTCTAGTATTCCTACTCCTGCTTAGTGGGCACAATGACTTGTGTTTTCATGTACAGGTAAGTGATGTTCACCTGTGTAGATGTCGTTTTTATAAAAGAGAGGTGGAAAGCAAAGGCTATTTATCAGATTTTTCATAAAAGTTTCTGTATTTTCTTTTTTAAAAAATTTTAAATGTTTTTAATATTTATTTAGTTTTGAGAGAGAGACAGAGACAGAGACAGAGCCTGAACAGGGGAGGGACAGAGAGAGAGGGAGACACAGAATCCAAAGCAGGCTCCAGGCTCTGAGCTGTCAGCACAGGGCCCAATACAGGGCATGAGCTCCCAAACTGTGAGATCATGACTGGAACTGAAGTCAGATGCTTAACAGTCTGAGCCACCCAGGTGTCCCAAGTTCTGTATTTTTACTGTAAATAATCAGATGAATGCAGTGCAGATGCCAATATTTTACACGTTACGGAAAAAAATGAAATATACTCATATAGTTTTATATATAGACTTATATTTCTATTTATTTATTATATTTATACAATTATATATAAGTGTATATAATATATGATACATACGTTAAATGCAATATTATTTTTTATTGGCAGAAAAGAAGATCTGATTCCTCTGTACTTTCGGGCAAATGGGAGCGTTGTCCTAGCGACAGGTTGTCTCCCTGGCGACCACTCACCCCTGACCAGTGTCATGGGAGAGGATCCTACGGCACATCGCCGGCCCTGGAAAAGACCCAAGTTCAAAATTCAGTGCCTGCTTTCTATGGAATGCGTCTGGCCTTCGCCCCATCATGAAGTCAGAAACCATAAAGGGATCCATGGCAAGTTGGGCATGCGTCTCTGTCAGCACAGGGGGGTATTTGCCCTGCTCTGTCTATACCCACTTCCGGGGTCAGCGAGTTCAGCACCCTTCACAGCTCTATTTCTGTGCACCAAACTCTTCCATACTAATCTACACTAGACTCATTACTTCTTGGTAGAATGGTTGACACAGGGATTAGGTAGCGTTTTCATTCCTTAAGCCCATAATTTTAGAAACTTAAATCTATAAATTTCATCTTTAATATTCTATTTAAATTACCCACACGCATCTTCTCATTGCTGATTGACCAGAAATTGAAAAGTCCTGGAAGAGTTGTGTTTCCTACGAGTCCGCTGAATGCTTCCCGGGGTCTTTTTGCTGTCTCCTTAGGGTTTCGCTATCTTCTTGGGATTTTTGCGGAAAATTTCATTGTCACAGAACCATGAAATTTGCCTTCACTGAAGGCAAACATGAAACATCATGGTAATAATTATATATTTAAGTGTGCAATTGTATTTTTTAAACATCTCCTTCAACAATTAGGTTTTCACTTCGAAGACTGTTTCTTTTTAAAGGTTTGTTTTTGAGTGAGACAGAGACAGAGTATGAGTGGGTTAGGGGCAGAGAGAGAGAGGGAGTCACAGAAACCGAAGCAGGCTCCAGGCTCTGAGCTGTCAGCACAGAGCCCGTCGTGGGGCCTGAAGCCATGAACTGTGAAACCATGACCTGAGACAAAGGGAGATACGTAACCAACTGAGCCACACGGCCACCCTGAGGACTATGTGTTTTGTCTATTCCTTTGTCCCCAGAGGCCAGAACCATTCCGGTCACAGTAGGTTTTTTTTAATAAATAAATAAATAAACAATATTTTATTTTTATTTTATTTATTTATTTATTTTGAGAGAGACAGTGCAGGTGGGGGAGGAACAGAGAGAGGGGGAGATCCGGAGACTCCCACGCAGACTCCACACTGTTACCACACAGCCCCATGTGGGCTCCAGCTCAGAAACCTTGAGATCATGACCTGAGCCAAAACCGAGAGTTGGATGCTTAACTGACTGAGCCATCCAGGTGTCCCCAAAAATATTTACTGACTAATGACTGAAGGAACTTTCCAAAGTTAATTGTGTCTCGTGTGTGTGTGTGTGTGTGTGTGCGTGCGTGTGCTTCCCCTCCCTCTATCCCACCTGATTTCAACTGCTGCATGATAGCAACATGATTGAAACATGCATGCGGTTCTGAATACAAAGCATCTGCAACCACATAAATCACTTCATCTTTTAGCTTTTTTATGGTTGTGATTCATGGCAGTGTTGGTCAGACTGGGTGCCAGGAGGGAGTGTTGCATTTGTAATTAGAAAGCGAAACAGATGTTGAAGCCTTCATTTTAAATGATGCTTCCCTTATAATAGTCCTCATTGCTTGCTGATCGTTTTCTATTTCACCTACTGAAGTTCGCAGCGCAAATATCTGGGTCTCCGGATAATGCCGCCATCTGAGGGCCTCATTGCAGTAGAGGCCTGATAAATTTTGATTCATTATGCTTATAAAACAAGACCCCCAAAGCTCCCAAGTGTGAAGGCACAAAAACAGAAACACATTTTTAAAAATTCTTTTCTTTTCTTGGAAGCAAAATATCGGGTGTATTGTCCCGTTTACACACTGACTTTTAGGCTCCCAGTGATTACAGAATTTACCTAGCATGTCCTGACCAACAACCACTTTTCCTGCTGATCAAAGGGTAGAAGAAAGGAACCTGCATCTTAAATCAAAGATGAACAATGCTGGGGTAGTGACATGTATCTTAGCACACCAAGTCCTGTGGCGACTAACACCGTCTGTACTGCTCCCACCATGTCTCCCAGTCAGAGCATGGCCACACACCTGCTTTGATCGGGGCAGAGTGGCATCAATGTACCTCTGTTTTTCCAACAATGATACCTGGGCCGTGAAAAGATGTGGTCTGCTGATTTTAGTTCAGTTAGGATTTAGAAGAGAATGGTGTCATTGGATAGGAATAGATATGAAAATGGGGGGGGGGAGTATCAGAAATAGTTTCAGGCCAATTTATCTTTCCTTCTTCCTTCATTCTTCTCCCAACCCCACCTTGAATATGGGGCCATGTAGATATATCTGGCCAAAGGCAGAAAACAACTTGAGTGATTACAAATATATCTAAGTGCAGAGACCTGGGAACAAATGGGTGCCTATTTGCCACCCCAAATATCACAACGGCAGGCACTATGTCTACCATGCCTGTCACCTTATCTGGAGTGTCTCACTCAGTAAAAGGTGGAGGGTAGGGGTTTCATAATTAATTATTATTAAATCATCTTACATGCTACAACGTTACTCAACAATAACTAGTCCTTTGCTAGTTGCGAACATTGAATCCAGTAGATCCAAACTTGAAGCTCAGTAAAGCACTAAAAGTATCTAGAACCAGATCTCAGATACAAGTCTGCAGACCAGCTTCTCTTGCCTTGAGGAAGAAACACTTTTTTGGTTCTGGTTTCAGAAATGGAAGTGATTGTCCACATCTGACCCTGAACCAGCCAGTCAGCTCCTTCTTCAAACAGAACGCTTCTCTTAGGAAGAAATAAACATCAGCCAGGGAGCAAATGGAACTACACGCAAGATAGGAAATTCAGGTAATGAGTTACAGAGATGCATTGCACAAATCTGCTTTGATGTGACATCGGAGTGCTGGTGGCAAGGGGATGTTGGCCAAGCCCATTTGATAAAGCACATGGAAAAACAAATTTAAACCTCTCGTGTAACAGCCTGTATAGATGTGTGTGTGCACACATCACTCTTTGATCAGCTAATGGAATCCCCACTGAAACACATTTTCATCCCCAAGTGGTGTGAGTCAAGTTTTTCAACTTTTGCTTTGCATTCTTTTGCAGGGCCCCTTGACTTCATAGAGTCGCCCTTCACTGTACTTCAAAGCGAGGTGTGTGTTTATCATCCTCGTTGTGCACAGAAGAAGAATAAAAGGCTTTTAAGTGGAGCCTTGCAAATGTGCCCAGAATAGATATCAGCGCGGCAAGATGATTATGTGCAAGAGCAACTTGTAGAATCTCATCCATTAAAGGGAGATGTTCTCTCCTAGAGAAACTTCTCAAGTCCTTTGTCCATCCATAGAGATGAGCAGTGTCCTTCCTTTGATAAGGAGACATCTATCAGGTGATGCATCAATTTTCAATTAATCAGCACATCACTGATGTGTTCACTTTATTTCTATAAATGGACTTGAAGAATAAATCCTTAGTTTATAGGTGACTCACTGCTGTAAGCAAAATATTTCCAGGCAAACCACATGAAGCCAGCTGTGAGCGTCATAATATGTCAAGTCTTCTTCAAATTAGAGTCTGATTTCACTCTCCTCAGGGGATGTCACTGCCACTTTATTAATATTTAGATGCTTTAATTGTAACTTGTGAGTGGCTGAGAGTAAAGGATCCAGCACAAAACTACTGGCTGTTGAAGGAAGATGGTAAAGCCCAAGGTCCTGGTCTCCAAAATCCCACCTTTAAGTGAACAGAATGAGCGTCAAGAGAGACAGGATGAACTTGTCATTGAGGGTCTGAGGAGAAGCCTCTGCATATACATGTGTCACTCAGGAAGAAAAGGCAACATTGAGTTGTTTATTATTCAGGGAATTTTTTTTGCTCCTCATCTGAATTGTTGAATAATCATGATCAGATCTGGAGAGACAGTGTCATTTTGTGCATGAGACAATCTGGTGTCTGTCCTTTGTTTCACCTTGTGGGTCAACGCCTCCCCACGAGCGCAGGCACTGCTGGGCGGGAGGGCGGGGGGCTGCTGGGCATCTGTAGGTGATGGCTTCCAGGTGTTAGCCTACAGGAAGTCGCTGAAAGTCAATGCCAACGCCAGAGCTCTGGACGTTCAGCTGCAAAAAGCCTTTCAGGCAAGGTCACAGTTTGGGTACTTGTAGCAAGAAACTAAAGAGAATCACCGTCCACACTGTCCCAGAGGGAGAGCTGACAAAAGTTGGCTCTGCTGTGGGAAACATTTCACTCACATAAAATGTCCACTGCTCCTGAGGCAAAAAGAAAAGAGCGTTTAAAGCGTGCGTTTGAAGCAAACAAAACCTACCTCTTGAATGGTGGCCACACGCGGCAGGTAAATAAGTCTTTTCTAAGTGAAAGTCCCTTTGTTTCTTGGCAGCTCGGTGGTTATTCCTGCGTGCTCAGTGACAAGAAATTTCCCCCTTCCAAAATTCAGGCCATCTGCACTATTAGCGGCATAATCAATCCTAGCCAATAAATCACCCCGCCCAATGCTCTTGACAACGCTGATTCCACAGAGTGTTAAAACATTATAATAAATGACAACATCGTATGATCTCTGAGGCCCCTTAGCACTATCCACTTCACCCCGCTGGGAAAATTATGACGTCCCAAATCTTCACAATTTTGAGCACTTACATTTGCTGAACAGAGTTCTAAAAATGTGTCAATTTTGTGGGATTTTAAAACCACTCACCCATGGAAGAAGCCCTCAGCTTCTCTTGAAAGAAGACTTTGGCATCAAAATGTCTTTTTAAAGTCTCCCCATGGCCAAGCCTTTGGAGAGCTTGATACAGATCAGGAGGCTGGAAGCTAGTAAATGATGCAAAATGGTTTCTTATGGTAAAAAATTTAAAAAACTATGTTTGGCATGGCTTATTTACGTAGTTCTATTTCCTAAGCTTATGTTTTACAAATAAGCGAGGCTGTCCTTTGCTGTGAAAATATATATGGTGGCTTGCAAATATTAAGACATTAATGTTCTCAGAGTCCTTAGGGCGGACAAACTCGGAGCCTTCTATATCAAAAAGTCAGAGCTGGTGTACTCGGACGGCATCCACCACTCCTACAATGGCCACAGTGATCATGTGTTGTGCGCAGAATTGCACTGAATGACTCATTATGAATCTTCCTGATTATTTCTTCACCAGGTAACTTCTTGAGAATCCACCGAACTTCTTTAATAAAATTAATGCATGGTGGTTTGGAATACCAGAAATGAGATCCTACATACACTTGTGAAAAGCCCTCAGGAACCTTATGGATGAACTCTTATCAGTAATAGAGGAGATATGAAATATTTAGAGGGAGATATAAATAGGTGTCTGTGAGCCATCACTTGGCACATCATATAATAGATGGCTTGAGGTTTTTTTGAGTCCAACTCTGGCATTTCCCCTGCCATAGTGACAGTTAGTGTCAATTACGTGGTACAGGTGTGCTGCATCAAGAAAACATTATTCAGCAGAGAGCTGAGACCCAACTCGTGTGCGAGATGTTAAAATAACAAACTATTGGGGGAGAAAATGTCAAAACTATAAAATATAGCACAGATGGTAGAGCTGAGAAGAAACTCCGTTCTTGTGCAAGACTAGTAGATATTTATACACCGAAATCGATGTCACTCATATGTCATATATTATTTATTGTCTAAGTATACCCAAACACGTGGGGTCATCGACACAGAAAGGCATTTTGACAGTGCAGAGTACTAAACTACAGTGCATCATTCTGGAGATTTTTCTCCTGAATAACTCGAACTTTTAAGACATCCTCAAAGGATGTTAGTGAGAGCAGCCTGCCTGATGAGTCCCTCACCACTTGTCAATCAGTTAATCACGCAATCGATCAATCAGTCAATCAGAACTAGAGATGCTCATAAACAATCACTCCAGGGCTTTGCAGTTCATCAACCAGTGAAATTTTTTTTAAAAAAATTACAAATTGAGAATTGACATAGAATTGCTAATGTTTTTTTTCCCCAAGCAGGAATTTAAATAATACAAACAACTAGTACTGTTTGCTATTACTGACACTCAATAAAAGAAATTGTATTTTAACGCCAAAAAATAAATGTGGATATTTGTCAGATTAAAGCATAGTCCTTTCCAAGAATGAAGAGTTGGGACCTTACACTTATGTTTTATACATGGACACACACAGACTTAGATACAAACACACATACAAACATACACACATACATACATAGAATTCTTCTTTTCCATTATGGATTCCATACCAACAGTGTATATTGTCAGAATTTGGTAGACTAGGGAGGGGGTCTGACACAATTCCAATCTGAAATAGTCCCCTATATGACCATAAGATGACAATGTGAGATATTTTCCAATCATAATTCAACCCTAAAATATCAACTAAAAGAGGATCTTGGGTTTTGATGTAATGTGTCAATTAAGTTATTGCCTCTCAGCTCCACACCTGCCGGTCCATGCACAGTGTATGTCCGCTGGGGCTCTGCAAATTGTTTCTGCTTTGCTATCTTGAGCAGCCAATAGGGGGCGCTAAGGGGAGACACAAGGCTACAGAGGTAAAAGCCAGTTTGTGTCTTCCTCTCAGTGTCCCCTGAACATCCTGTGGGCTCTCTGACCCTCGCCCTGAACATCACTCTAGCAATGCGTCCCCGCTGGGGAGCAGCCGATCTGTGTAGTTGGATTGGGTGTGCCATTTTCCCAATATTTGCAGTTTTATGGGGACTCATCTATAACGCAGGATCGCGCGTTATAGCTGAGGCTGCTGCTTTCTTGTTTCTGCAGTAGAGTTCGGTGATTGTGATGACCAGGGAACCCCAAACGATGTAAGCTGGTCCTTTATAGAAAACATTTGCTGATTTCAGACTTAGAGTTCCCTTTTTACCCTTTGAGTTACCAAGTGAATAATCTTATGTATAATTATCTGTGTGTGTGTGTGTGTGTTTAATGTTAAATTCGCTTTGCTCAGATAACTGAGTGAGACGTTTTCAAATTAATAAGAAACTAGAAAGTAAGAGAACTGGAAAACAGACCCTGGAAGGGAGGAAGAAAGAAAACAATCATAGGTTAACAGGACCTCCCTCAAGAAGCCAACAAATCACCAGACTCTGGAATTACCACATTCCTAACGTTAAAGGAAAACAAAATGGAAAAGTTTTGTACCAGGGAGAAATGATAAATGGTCAAGAGAAACTTTTTAATTGCACATACTAAAATCAGATAAACCTGCAGCAAGGATATTTATGAACACATACCGTTGCCATGGAGACGGATAAAACAACAGATCAAAAGAACAACTTTAAAACCAAACTATATTTCAATGAAAGTGAACCGTAGGTCTATTTAGCATTTCCCTTCACTCTGCTTTAATAATTTTAAGTGGATCTTATGAAAGTTGGAATTATGGTCTCAGATTACACTGCCATACAATTCTGCATTCCTTTACTTTATATGGCACTTTTTTTCCATTACAAAAAAATAAAAAGCTATGTAAGGATAAGAAGAGAAATATGGGTATCTACTCATTATTTTTATTCCATCTTTTGACAGGAGCCCATTAAGGATATGACTAGTGGGAATATAGTTTCAACATGATATTCCATTAGGCAACTTATTTCTGGCTACTTATTAAGAAAGGTTGCCTAATATACTGTTTTAATGACTAAATCAGGTTTTGCCTACCTGGGACACAAGGAAAGATTTCTGGGCTTTCAAAAGCAAATGTCAGTCACTGCAGAGTGATGACAGTCTTGTCTTCCATCTCTGGAGATTTCGTTGGCGGTCTTTTTATTGAAAATCATTTTTGTAAGACGTTAAAACCTTATTAATATTCTTGGCCTCTGAATGTTAGAAGCCAGCTAGCCTACTGAGATTCTCCACCAGAATTTGTAGTTGAGTCTTTTGTATTTTCTAAGAGGATGCTATTCTATACACACACGCACACACACACACACGTATGTGTATATACATGCAATTCTCAATGGAAAACAATTATTCCTCTTTACTCTGATGTTTCTTAATACAAGCCTAGTGTAAACTGGTAACTGCTTTGTTTCTGAAGCTGTTATCATCTTTAATTATGAAAAAATATATATGTGTGTTATAGAAATCTGCAGTGAAGAAAAATATAATGGAAGGGGTAACTTTGAACATGACCTTGGTGTTTAGACACTTTAAAAATTATCTGATTCAATAACAGTAAAATCCAAGAGAAAGCATTTCACACAGTATCATTTTTTAAATCAAGGCTGTCTCTATATGAGGGGTTGGTCAACTGTGGATGGTAAGCCAAATCAGACCACTGCCTGCTTTTGTAAATAAAGTTTTACTGGAACACAGCCAGGCCCATTTATTTACATACTGTCTACTTATTTACATAGTGTCTACTTACGACAATACAAGGGCAGATTTGAGCAGCCATAACAGAGACTATAAGGCTTTCAAAGGCTAAAATATTTACTACTTAACCTTTTGCAGAAAAAGTTTATGAACCCTACACTGTACAAACCTGGTGTTTATAATTATATTATTGATCTCAGACTTTACCTACTTTCTTTCATTAGTCTTCAGAGAACCAAAGGTTGGAAAAGATGAATGTATGGCTTCCCAAGTCTCAAAGTGTCTAAAATGAATGTACTCCTGTTCATCTCATTTCTGATAGTTCTCTGCCGTCTGGTCTGACAGGTGAGCAGACTCCTCCCTTCCTTCTCCCTCACCATCTTTACTCCTTGGTGAGCAAATCTCTCCCCTTCCTCTCCTCTCCATTCAGACTGGCACAATTTCAGATCCTTTTCTAGACTACTGAAATGGTGTCTGACGCACTCTTTCTCCACTCTATCCTTTCTTAGTCTACCTCCTCATCATCAATAGGCCAGTCTTTCCAGAACCTGAATTGAGCACATTCCTCTCTTGATGCTATCCGTTTACTGTTTTAGCATCTCTCAGAGTAGTTCTTAAAGTTGCTATCATGGCAGAGTGGTGTAAGGAAAGTTATCCTATGTTGGTTTGATCTAGACAGCTAGCTAGAGCTCACTGGTGAATTTTGAGGTGCTTTTCTGATGAAGAAAAAAGGATCCTGTTATTCCTCTGTTTACCTTCACTTTCTGGGATTCAGACACATGTTTCCTAAGAACAGATGAAGCTGCAGGCAGTTCACCTGTAATTATACCTTTTAAGAAAGTTTTATTTATTTTGAGAGAGAGCGTGTGTGTCTGTGTGTGTGTGTGCGCGCACAGAGGAGGGGCAGAGAGAGAGGATCCCAAGCAGGCTCTGCAATGTCAGTGCAGAGCCTGATGCAGGGCTCTTGAACCCATGAACCATGAGATTATGACCTGAGCTGAAGTCAGACTCTTAACTGAACGAGCCACCCAGGTGTCCCTGGAATTACGCTTTAATATGGATGTCCCCTGGCAGGCTGGGGCACGTGGGGATCCCTCTAATGAGAATCCGTGACCTATAGGATGAACCTCAGAATCTTAGGATGTACTGATTGAGCCAGGCAACCTTCTCCACGGAGCCTCTCATTCATTTGTCACGGAGTCCTCATGCCGGTGCTGATGATCTGTCCATGGCTCCTTGGCTGTCCTGTGAGTCTCCATCCCCTCTGTACACTCGCCACACTTCTTCCTTGGCTCTCAGTGCTCCTCCTCATCTCAATGTTCTCCTATGTATCCTTCAAGACTGGGCTTGAACAATTCCTACTTAAGGGTAGCCCTTTCTGACTTTTCCAGGCAGACTGATACATATCCTTCCCTGTCCCCCCCAGATATCACTTTCCTACTTTATGCCAGATGTCCCCCTTCCAGCCTGTGGTCACAGTCTTCAATGACTATATTGTCTTCCCTCCAGAGGACCTCAACTGGATGTTGCTTTCTTTCTTTTTTACATCCACAGTGCCTAAGACCACACCTGCCATAGAGTGGGTGCCAAAGAGTTGTTTGTTAAGTGATTGGATCCGTTCACATTATTTTTAAAAAATCAGAGAAAAGTGGTAGCTGGGTGGCTCAGTTGGTTGGGTATCCAACTCCTGATTGCAGCTCAGTTCTAGTAGATCTCATAGTTCATGAGTTCGAACACCACATCAGGCCCTGTGTTGACAGTGTGGAGCCTGCTTGGGAGTCTCTCTCTCTCTCACTTTCTCTCTGCCCCTACCCTGCATTCTCTCTCTCTGCATTTTTCTCTCTCTCACACACAATAAATAAATAAACTTAAAATAATAAAAACAAACATCAGAAAAAACCTTGATGTTTACTGCTGGGCTCTAGCTTCTCCTTGCAAAGAGTAAAACAGGGAAGGAATTTCACTCACGCCCCAGAGTTATGAGTTGAATGCTCTCTATGTCATTCAAGACATTAATAGACGAAGGGCCTTAACTGAAATAAATAAATTTGCAAACGATGTGATTTCAGACTTCAGTAGGACAAGGTTTGGGGGTGACGACATTCCTCACTTCATTTGCATTGAGTGGTACCTTCTACTGCCTGGGAACTATCTGTCCTCTGTTCTGCCTGGATAGAGTGGCAACTTGAGGAAGATTCCTGGAGAATCCTCTCAGGCTACCTGGGTGTATGGATGTGGACTCTGAGGTACATCTGGTGCCAGAGAGAAGCAGAAGAGTTTTCAAGAAGAGTTTGGGAGGTTGTCTAAAATAAAACACACTGTCTTCCTTTTAATGCTGCGTGACTAGCTGCTGAAAATATAATGCCTAAAAACCATATAATTTCAGAACTTTTAACTTTCCAGATTGTTTTCTAACCTGAGGGTTTTTGTTTTCTTTTGTTTTGTTTTATTTTGGTTGTTTGATCATCCATTTGATAGTGAAAAGCCCAAACAACCCGTTTGCATACTACAATATTACATAACGATCTTTTTTCATTTTTAGACTGACTTGACTATATTTTTCTCATCAAGTCACAGGGCTTAGTTAGAGCTTGTGTGCCAGTAACAGCAAAACAGCAGGTTTTCACCTTTGAGCCATTTTCTAAAAAATAGGGAGAAACCCATTATGGTAGCAGTCTAAGAAATTTACCATGAGATAATTCAATCTGAACATGAATTGTGAGGGAGAAGTTGCTTTCTGGGTTTTCACTACTGGCACAGGAAATAATCAAACTTGATCAGTGACAAGAAACCTATGAAATTGGCACAGATAATGGGGCTATTTTGCCCTCAAAAGTTTTTCTGAAAACATAGGGTAATGCTATTAGTGCCGAATTTCCCCACCTGTAGCAGAATCGTTTCCTTAGGGTAGAGTCGACATGAATAGAAACCACAGTGTGATGAAGAAAAAGTCTAGGATGATTTATGTGTGTGGTCTGGCTTGAGAGTGGGTGGCAAAGGTAAGAGAAAAAAATTAATGACCTTTCCAGAACCCTTTTATTCCTCTAGTTCTATAGAAAGAACTGTGTTTTGTGGAAATGGAGTGATAAAATGAGGGCTCAAAAAAAAAAAAACCCAGAATAACAGGGATTATTATTAAAGTGTTCTCATTTTATTGACAGCTGGATGGGACATCAGGGTAAAGAGAGCCAACTTCTAGAAGTATCTGCAAAACGCAATAGTTGGAAAACAACGAAATAAGTAAAACTAATTTATTTTATTAAACAAGTGTTTACCTAGTGCTTACTGTACATCTGACACACTTATAAGTGTTTGATGACTCCCAACTCATTTAATATTCTTAACAATCCTACGTGGAAGGTACTATTGTTAGCCTCATTTGACTGGGGCACAGAGACGTTGAGTACGTGGTATGGGGGCACACAGCTAGTGAGCAGGGAGGCCAGGATTCAAACCAAGGCAGTCGGCCTTCTGCTCTTCACCTTGTGGATAATCGAATTCCCAAGAGAGAAAAGGAGTAGAAAATCCTGGGAAGGCACAATGTAAATTGTTGTGTTGACATGAATTAAAGCAGCACAGGATTAATTGTTTCCAGAGCCAGAGCCTTTTCCCTGGAGGCCCTCCTCACCTCCTCCCATCTTGCCCCTCGCCCCTGCTTCTCCCCCAGGGTGAAGGACGTAAAGGGAAGAAGGCAGAGAGAAGGAGAGCAGGGTGATCTAGATAATCTGGTGGGATAGTTCTTGACTGAAAGATTACTGATTAGCACGGTGGGTCTTCTGGTAGTGTTGAAATGAGAGTTGTTTTAAGCCGTTTTTATGTTTCACAAGAGCGTTTCTCTGACTTTTTGCTGTTGCTGTCTGAGACTCCGTGACTGCCCTTAGCCCTTTATCTCACCACGCAGCCAGGGAAACGAGAGATGATGTTCGACCCCTTGGCAGCATCTATACATGATTAACATCCCACACAACTCTCTTAACGATCAACTCACAGGACTGTAAAATTCTCTGTCGTATAGAACAAGTGAAACTTCCTTCTACGTCGACTGGAATCTTCTGCGTGCCTGGGAGGAAGAAATCCGTATGATTCTACCAACATTATCCAAGGCACCACCTAAGTCACTGCTTGGCCGGCAACCCAGACACCCTTTTACTTGTTCTCTGGTAGCGTGTCTGACATTTTGTAGGTGAGTTTTGGGAAACTGAACTGACAAACTTAATATATGATTGACCCTGCTTCAGGGCCTCCCTTGACCCCAAAAGGACAGTTGGCCATCTGGATGTCATATTTTTGAGCCATTCCAGTCTATGGAGTCAGCTGGCCTTGGACTCGGCAACACCAAGTGTCGGTCTTTCTTGTTCCTTGTCCTTGTAGACACTAGCTTTTAGAGCAGTGACTTACTGGCTGTGTCATTTAGCACCACCGCCTAACCCTGGGCATCTCCGCTTCTACTGCAATGTCAACGTGATTTCTCGAGCAAGGTGTAGGACAAGGCCTTGAAAAGGAAGATACCGTCTGTTCTTCTTGTTAGGTAGAGTAAAAGTGAAAGTCTGGGGCTTCAAGTCTCTATGAAGGTGGATGTCCTGGAGGCCTGGTTACCAGGACAGTCTCTACCATCAGGCCAGCTTGGATTGAGCCCTACCCTGCCATGGGTGATGTCAACCATGGGATCCAAGGGAGCAGTGACAGCATACTAAGTTGTGTGGCATGTCAGGGTGTGTGTGTGTGAGAGAGAGAGAGAGAGAGTGTGTGTGTGTGTGTGTGTGTGTGTGTGAGAGAGAGAGAGAGAGAGAGAGAGAAAGAGAATTCTCCTCTGGGGACAAGTAAAATATTGTATTGACTTATCTATTAAGTCCAACGCTGATTACATTTAAGACCTAAATACATACTCATCAAATGCTTGACTCATCTACAGAGTGTGTCATGCCCTGCTTCCAGATATGGTTTTTGTCCCTGAAGTGTATTAACACACCGATGTATTTAAGCTGTTTCACTGGGTCAGACTGATGGTGTGTCTTCCTGCTTCTCTCACTTTAAAAGAAGATATTTAGAGAGTATAAAGGCAGTCTCTTACTTTTGATTCAGAGAAAATCACATCTTTAAAAATAAAGATGTTCCAGGAGACTTAGTTACTCTATATTACTGCTCTTTTATAGCTCTGAAGAATTAAACCAAAGGTATCTAAATATAAACCCTTTAGATCATTAAAGATAAAACATTAAAAGACACTAGAAATTTCTATAGATCATTAAAGGTATAATGTTAAAAGACACTAGAAATTTCTAATATTCTTCAATCTCTCTCCCTTTCTCTCTTTCTTTCCTACCCGCAACCCCCATTTCAGAGAGCTTAATAATCTCCTAGCTGCACAGTGTAGTGGGGAAAAAGTTATCTTTAGCGCTAGCCGACCTGAATTTCCATTCCAATTTCCCCACTTACTAGCTGTCTGAACTTACTAAGCTGCTTGATCAGAGGCTCAGCTCTTAGATCTGTAAATTTGGTATAAAAATGATTTCTTAGTGGATATTACAAGGGACAATAAATGTTATGTTTGATAATTCCTGTATTACTTAGCACATAGAAATGCAGTAACTACCTGTTTCTTTTCCCTTCTCAGTTGTAAATGGCAAGTGGAAGTTCTACTCTTTAAAGCCCTGAGGGCCTGATTTAAACAATCTGGAAACCCACTCTGGAAAACCTGTCCTAAACAAGAATAAATTCAAAAGACCCAAAAACTAGAGCCAGCCCACTGTTGGCTCTTCCTTCTCATTTGTATTTTCTTATCCTTGACAATTGAGAGACTGTGATATTTGTCCCCAAAGGCAGGAAGTTTGTATATCTGCTGTACTTTGTACCCCGTCTTTATTGGATTACACAGCATTGCTTAAATAAACAAGAACATACCAAACACATCCTCTCCATTGAGTGCAAAGCCAACTGAGTCAGAATATCATTTCTTTGTAGCTTGACACACCTTTAGGAAGATCAAATACTGAACCATCTCCCAGCTGCAGGTCCCTCAATAGGCTGACTCTTAGGGTGTGACCATTTTTGTGGTGTCTGAAAGACTTTTGGTTGAATCAAAATTTCTTACCTGCTGATGAAAGAATTAATGACAATGAATGATCTGACCACAGCTCAATTACCAGCTGCAAATAGATGTTTTATATATTTCCTAGTACATTATATATTATATAACATGATATATAATAAGACATAAAATATATAATATTATACAGCAATATATATCAAAAAGTATGTAGGGGCTCCTGGGTGATTCAGTTAGTTAAATGTCCAACTTCAGCTCAGGTCATGTGCTCATGGTTCATGGGTTTGAGACTTGCAAGGGGGTCTGTGCTGAGAGCTCAGAGCCTGGAGCCTGCTTTGGATTCTGTGTCTCCCTCTCTGCCCTCCCCTGCTCATGCTCGGTTTCTTTCTCTCTAAGAAATAAATAGTAAACATTTTTAAAGTATGTATATTTATGGCTCTCTCTATGTTTACAGACACACCCACATAAATTTTTTTGAGTAATGTATATCCTGAGAAACTGAGTGTTGATGTTGAGAAGATCTTATGTAATACTCTGGTTTGCCTGTACAGTATCTGCCTTTACAACGCTTCCCGATTTCAGAACGCGAGTAAGATTCGATTTCTCTCTTTCTTCACCCTTTTTCTTTCAGTCTGTTATCAAGTAGATAATACTTGAAATCATCTCATCTAGCATACTGCAATGGAATTCCACTGAGATGGCTTGCGTTCATTCTTGATTCTCTTCAATCTATGCTTCCTTTGTAAACAGATCTTTTCCAAACATAAACTGGTTCAGCATAAGCAAGGTACAGGTTACTTGACCAGGCAAGAGAGTTCTCCATCCTCAACCATAAACATAGATCCTCCAACACGTCAAAAGCTGGCGTGCCCAAAGCAGAGGCGGGGCGGAAGCCAGCCCTTCCTCGCATCCCAGGCTGACTCAGCAGCCAGCTGGGGTATTGATACTTAAGTCCAGAGAGATTTTAATCCCTCAAAATTATCCTCGTGACCACTAGCTGTCACTCTCCATCCTCCCCTGATGCCTTAGGCTTATGCAACAGCTAATCTACTTTCTCCGTGTTGTCTCTATAGGTTTTGCCTTCTATTTTGAACACTTCACATAAATCAAGTCATATAATACATGGTCTTTGGTCATGGGCTTCTCTCATTTACTGTAGTTTTCAAGGTTCATCCATGTCATGGTATGTGTCAGTATTTCATTCCTTTATGTCACAAAATAATATTCCATCACATTAATGAGCTATACCTCATTTTATTTGTCTGTTCTGCAGTTGATGGGCTCTTGGATTGTTTCCACTTTTTAGCTATTATAAGAATGCTGCTGTGAATATTTGCACTCAAAATTTTGCACGGACAAATGTCTTTAGTTCTCTTAGATGGATATCTAGAAGTAGAATTGGTGGGCCACATGCTAACTTTATGTGTATATTTTGAGTAACTGCCAATTTCTTCCCAAAGTGACTGCACCATTTTGCATTTCCTCCTGCAATGTTATGAGGGTTCCAATTTCTTCCCATCCCATCCAACACTTGTTATGGACTCTCTAGTGGTTGTAAAGTCATATCTTGTTGTAATCCTTGCCTACTTGAATGGAAAAATGCATAAATAATTGTCCTTTCCTCTGCCTCATGCAGCCCAGATTGTCATCAATACCAATGGGCCCGTGAGAGAATTCTGCAGCAGATGTGGGGAGAAAAAGACTCCAAGTAGTGGTTGGTGGTTTTCCACACAAACAATGTGTGACATGAAAACTGAAAATGACTCCATGGAAGCCACCTTATATGTATGCCTTTTCTTTACAAATATTAAGAAGGAGCAACAGCGCCTGGTGTTTGGGCGAGCCCTGGGGTTCTTCACAATGTATGCGCAGAATGCCTGTCTCTATGACTTTAAACAGGCGTGTGTCTGGGTCCCTCATTATGAGAAGAATGGCTCATTGAAGGACAGAACGCAGAAAAACATCTTAAACCCCCTGCTCCTCCAGTTTCTTCAGTGTATTCTGAAAAGCTTCAGATTTCATGGGCCACAGTGAAATGCAGCTGCACAGAAGCCAAACCTTCCCAGCAATTGGTGGGGGTGAAGGCTTCCACTAAAAAATCCTGGTCACTCTCACGTCATGGGTTCCATATCAGGCTGAGGTTGATGGTGGTCAGAGACACCAACGACCTGACATGTTGCTCCACCTCCAGATGGCATTCTATGCACAACAGACCCTTCCACCGAAAAGCTAAATTAATGGTGTCCACTCAAATTAGGGCATGAGTCAACTATCTGATTGAATCACTACTCAGTGGAGTTACCCACTGTTGGTAACTCCTCAGTAAACTCCAGTTCTTTGTAGCTTCCAGAATAACCTCTCTAGGTCTCAGTCAGTGGAGGACTGCAGAGACAGTGAGTGCTTTTGCTAGGCCATGCTAGAATGTTCCTTAGCATCTAGATGCATCCCTTACGAGAGCCATATTTGAAATAGCTCAGCACTTTTTCTCAGTCCATCTTTCTTGTTGACAAGGAAGCCACTCAGAAGGGGAAGATTATAATAATACCACACAACACTGGTACTGAATTGCATATGGCCAGTCTTCATGGAAACTTAACATGGGAAGACTCTAGAGCGTCTAATTTCATTTCCATGTTTCAGACCGCATGTTCTCCTGTCTCCCTGCTCATTGGAGTTCTGAAATTTTCCCTCCACTCTGTATCTTTTGTCTGTCTGTCTGTCCCTCTCCCTCTCTCAATACACAATAGGAAGAAACACTGATTTGTGTGCAGAAAACGAAACTAAAAGGCAAGAGAGCAAACGAAAGCCAAGTGACGTGTTAACCTGGAGGCAATGGGCACTGAGAAGGAACCCAAAAAGAAGTGAGAACCGCTAGTTACCTGACTGGGAGGTGGTAGGTGCTCTAACCGGGGCAGTTCTGAAGCAAATGCTGCAAGTTTGGGAAGCCTCTGGGGCAATCTCCTTCCAGATAGCCTGCTATGTCTCCCCAAACCAAGAGCATGTTCCAAAAGGGACGAATCTAACCTGAGAAGTGCATTGTCGAGTTTTAGAGTTGGCCTTACTAGTTAGGCCTGAGTATTCTCTAGCCTTTAAGAAATCACCAGATGTCATGTCTAAGTAATTGTAGGGACAACACCTGATGCCTCCCTTAACTTTTATGGAAGTATGAGACTTTCCTATGGCATAAAAAGATACTGCTTCTTTAAGCTGGAAATGAGATAGATTTAACCTAAATGAATAAATGTAGCTTTACAGTTTTATTCAATGTTAAGATTCCATATGAGACAGAAGTAAATGCTTTATTCAGAATTAGAGCTGTTCTTGAGGGGTGAATTCACTCAAGATACGCATTAATGCTCTAGAAACGCACTGCCTGTCACTTACTGCTTGCTGCTTAATTAAAAGGGATGTCAGACACTTCTGAAAAGGCTCTGGTAAATTGTCAAATTCAACAAAAGAAAGAAAATTTTAGATAAAAAGCACCTTATGTAAATTACGCCTTCCCCCAGCCCAGTTTCCTTCCTTCTCCTAACCACCGTTACCGTCATTTTAGGTGACTTTTGTCTGGCATTTAAAAATGAAATGTGATTCTCTTATTCATTCCTTGGCAACATTCCCTGAAAGATTCTGTTAAGTGTTTTCAATTCTATCCCAGCCCCAGGAGAATTTCAGTAAGAGGTTTTAAACGGATATTTTATCTAGTACATTATGGTTTTCAGTTTGTATGCTATTTATGTGGCAATAAATAGAGAAGAATTAAGCAATGTTGAAAAATCTTACTACTTGAGATCAATATATGGTTGAATACACCTTCCGAAAAGTTAGAGATTTTAAGAGGTCATTTCAAACATTTGCCTTAGAAATACCATCAAGGGAGCACTTCGGTGGCTCAATGGGTTAAGCATCCAGCTCTTGATTCCAGATCAGGTCATGACCTCATGGTTTGTAAGATCAAGCCCCACGTCAGGCTCCTGTGGATCCTGCTTAAGATTCTCTTTCTCTCTTTTCTTCTGTCGTCCCCACTTGTACTCTTGCTCTCTCTCAAAGGTTAACAAACAAACAAACAAACAAACCAAGCCATCAAGTTTGCAAGCAGCCAACTTGTTAAAAAATTGAAACTAAAGTCATCGCTTTAACAACTGGACTGGCATTTAGTTGCATATAGTTGCTTAAAGTTACATAGAAAATCATTTGAGTATTGAAATCTAACTTGTTAAACTTATAAGCAAACATTCTTTTCTTACATAATTGCGGACCAGTGTTAGTGAGTGGAATGTACAATAGAATAACAAAGAAAACTGTTGGGTTCTGGGCAGGCTTCACAGGATTCCCAGATCTGTAGCCTTCCACAGAGTATTTAAACATCCCACACTTCAATCTCTCCATCTTTTCATCTATTTTTTTTAAGTTTATTTATTTTGAGAGAGACAAAGAAAGAGAGAAAGTGGAGTAGGGGCAGAGAGAGAGAGGAGAGAGAACCCAGGCAGGCTCTGCATGTCAGCACACAGCCCAGTGTGGGGCTTGATCTCACAAACTGTGAGATTATGACATGAGCTGAAACCAAGAGTCAGACGCTTGATGGACTGAGCCACCCAGGAGCCCCTCTCCATCTTTTAAAAGGGGATAATAGGATGTGTCCTGTTTATCCTATAGGAATGTAGTGATATTTAAATGAGAAAATGGCTGCCCACAGCTTTGTAAATTGTAATATGCTTCATACATACAGGCATCATTGTCGGTTTCTCTTCCAGTTCTGATAGATCCCCCAGCCACTCTTGAACAACTGATGAATTAAAAACAGAACGCCATTTTAACTTTGCCCAGCTCTCTTGGTGATTTAGGCAAACAAAGGAGAGGCCTACAAGAGTCCAGTTTGGTTGGTTGTGACATATTTAATTTGTTGTCATCTTTTGCTGACTTTAAAACATGTTTCAAGATTTATGACCTAAGATTTCAGGAAGTGAAACAAGTGGGAAATGAAAACAAAAGGCTAACAAAAGAAATCTAAGAGAGAAATAATGATAATTCACATGAAATGAATTAGAAAAGTGAAAATTTTTAAAGTTGCATATCTATTTTAATGATCATTGAGATATTGATAACATTAGGGTATATTATAGGATATTTAACAGAAATATAAAGTGAAAGTTATAAATGATTTCTAGATATTAAAATCAAGAATTTACAAACTCTCACTGTAATTTGGAAAAATAAAAGTTGTCCAAACAAGTCGGCCCTTGTCAAATCTTCACATTAATAAATTAACTAGACTGGGAGTATTATTTCTGGAAAGATACCCTGCTTGGTTAATTAAAAAAAATAAAAGCAAAATCCTTTGTCATTTGCCATCAGGGTAAATGCTGTAATAAGTAATTGTTCTCTGAGTAGCAGCTCCTCCAAAGTGTCATTTCATTCTTTTTTTACATGTTTCACAAATTTGAATATTCCCAAAAGACAGTAGTATGCCTTCAGCATGAATAAGATGATTATAGGATGACAGAATTTTTCTTGAGAGCCATTTCAAGAGTCATTATAGATCCTTTGCCAACTTGCAGTTGGATGCCAGATGCATTAGGCTATGAGACCGCTATTTGAAATAAAACAGAGTAAGATAATTATGGCATTTGACCAGTTGCAAACTGAAAAGTCTGCATGTTATGTTTTTAAAAATTTATTTCTGCATCCAAGAATAGGTGACTTAAGCTTAATGGGTAGACCCATTGACTTTTCACTTCTCCCGCATGTCTCTTATTGATTTTCGGGTTATGAAGACTAGGAGCTCGGCATGCAATATTCACTCTCAGTCCTTGTGGCTCTCCAGTCAGGCCACAGACAATCTTTCCCCCCCAACTGGCTATAATATACACAAATCTAATTGTTATAATTTTCTGCTGTCTCATATCACTGGAGACTTTTTTTTTAGATACAAAGATACCTCCTTTTATTGCATTTTGATTTATTGTGCTTCACAGATATTGTTTTGTTTTTGTTTTTTCTTTTTATAATTGAAGGTTTATGGCAACCCTGCATTAAGCACATTGGTCAGCACCATTTTTCCAACAGCATTTGCTCACTTTGTGTCTCTGTGTCACATGTTGGTAATTCTCACAATATTTTAAACTTTTAAATTATTATTGTATATTTTTAAACATTATTATCTTTTTTATGGTGATCTGTGATCAGTGAGTTTGATGTTAGTATTATAATTTGGGGGGGGGACAAATTGCACCCATATAAGATAGCAAATTTTATCAATAAATGTGTATGTTTTGACTGCTCCATTTCCTGTCTGTTTTCCTATCTTTCTCCCTCTCCTCAAGCCTCTCTACTCCCTGAGAAACAACAATATTGAAATTAGGCCAATTAATAACCCTACAATGGCCTCTTAGTGTTCAAGTGAAAGGAAAAGTTGCATTATCTCTCACTTTAAATAAAACTTGAAATGATTAAGCTCAGTGAAGAAGGCATGTTGAAAGCCAAGATAGGCCGAAAGCAAGGACTCTAGTGCCAAACAGTTGGCCAAGTCGTGAATGCAGAGGCGTTTTGAAGAAAATTAGAAGTGCTACTTCCATGAACACATGAATGATAAGTGAAACAGCCTTATTGCTGATATGGAGAAAGTTGGAGTGGTCTGGACAGAAGATCAGACCAGTCATAACATTCCCAAATGAGGCCAAAGCCTCATCCCAGGCATGGCCCTGACTCTCCTCAATTCTGTGAAGGCTTAGGGAAGCTGCAGAAGGAACATCTCAAGCCAGCAGAAGTTTGGTTCATGAGGCTTAAGGAAAGAAGCCATGTTCATATCAGAAAAGTGGGAGGGGGAGCAGCGAGTGCTGATGGAGAAGCTGCAGCACGTTCTCCAGAAGATCCAGCTGAGGTAGTTACTGAAGGTGGCTGCACTGAACAACAGAGTTTCAATGTAGAGGAAACCAGTCTTATTTTGGAAAAAGATGTCATCTAGGACTTTCATAGCTAGAGTAAAGTCAATGCCTGGCTTCAAAGAGTCAAAGGACAGACTGACTCTCTTGTTAGAATCTAATGCAGCTGGTGACTTTAAGCTGAAGCCAATGCTGCATTACCCTCCCCAAAATCCTACAGCCCTTATGAATGATGCTAAATCTACTCTGCCTGTTTTCTATAAATGGGACAAAACCTGGATGACAGCACATGTGTTTATAACGTGGATTCCTAAATATTTTAGGCCCACCATTGAGACCTACTGCTTAGAACAAAAATCCTTTCAGAATATTACTGCTCATTGACAATGCACCTGGTCACCCAGGAGCTCTGGTGGAGACAGACAATGAGACCAACATTGCTTTCACGGCTGCTGATATAACATCCATTCTGCAGCCCACAGATCAAGGCATCATTTTGATGTTCAAGTTCTTATTGTTTAAGAAATCCATTTCACAGTGCTATGGTGGCCATAGATAGTGATTCCTCCGGTGGATCTGGGCAAATCAAAAATAATCTAGAATTGATTCACTATTCTAGAGGCCATGAAGAACATTTGTGATTTATTGGAAGAGGTAAATATCAACGTGATCAAGACTTTGGAAGAAGTTGATTCCAACCCTTACAGATGACTTTGAGGGGCTCATGGCTCCAGTAGAGAAAATAACTGCAGATGTGGTGGGACTAGCAGGAGAACTAGTGTTAGAAGTGGAGCCTAGAAGCACCTGGGTGGCTCAGTTGGTTAAGTGTCCAACTTTGGCTCAGGTCATGACCTCATGGTTCGTCAGTTTGAGCCCTGCATTGGGCTCCATGCTGACTCTTAGCTCAGAGCCTGGAGCCTGTCTTCAAAGTCTGTGTGTCTCTCTCTCTCTGACCCTCCTCTGCTCATTCTCTCTCTCTCTCTCTCAAAAATAAAGAAAACATTAAGAAAATTTAAAGAAAAAAAAAAGAAATGGAGCCTGAAGATAGGACTGAATGGCTGCCATCTCCTGATCAAAGTTTGATGTCTGAGGAGTTGCTTCTTCTCGATGAGCAAAGAAAGTTTCTTGAGCTGAAATCTACTCCCAGTGAAGATGCTGTTCGTAGTCAAAATGACAACAAAGGATTTAGAATAATATATAAACTTAGTTGATAGAGCAGGATTTTAGAGGATTGCCTCCATTTTGAATGAAGTTCCACTCTGGGTAAAATGCTATCAAACAACATCATATGCTACAGAGAAATCGTTTGTGAAAGGAAGAATCGATCTATGTTTTGAACTTTATTGTTGTATTTTAAGAAATTGGCACAGCCACCCAATCTTCAGCACCCGCCACCCTGATCGGTCAGAAGCCATTGGCATGGAGGCAAGACCCTCCACCAGTAAATTCAGGTTATGGTTCACATTCTTTAGCAATAAAGTATTTAACATTTTTTTTTAATGTTTATTTTTGAGAAAGAGAGAGAGACAGGGTGAGCAGGGGAGGGGCAGAGAGAGAGGGAGGCACAGAATCCAAGGTAGGCTCCAGGCTCTGAACTGTCAGCACAGAGCCTGACTTGGGGCTTGAACCCACAAACTGAGATCATGACCTGTGCTGAAGTCAAATGCCTAAGCGACTGAGACACTCTGGTGCCCCTATGTATTTTTTAGTTAAGGTATATACATTGTTGTTTGGACATAATGCTTTTGCACACTTAATAAACTACAGTACAGTGTCAATAAATTTTATTTGTACTGGGAAACCAAAAAATTCATTTGACTCACTTAGTGCATTGTCATATTGTTGTGGTCTGACACCAAAACTACAATTTCTTTGTGGGTATGCTTAAATCTTTAAAAGCTATGCCTGAGGAAAAGCTGTTCTTTAGGGGGAAAAAAAAGTCCTTGACTGATGTGCATTTAGTATTCAAGCTGTCCATGGACACAAACAGTTTAGAGCTTTGAGCAGTAAAATGCAATGATTAGGTAACAACGGATGTGCATTAATTTTTTTTTTCAATGAACAAAAAAATGAAGGAGAAAGTTATGTTTTGGTATTATAGAGCCTGACTGCTAAATTTGCTTGACAGTAGAAAAAAGATGTGCAAAATGTTGTCAATTGTTTATTTATTTATTTATTTATTTTCCTACGACTTCTGAGCTGCCCAACTAGACTGGTTAAGTTTGGTGTGAGACGGGACCTGGGGAAACATGAGACTGTATTTCTTCAGCAGGTATTTTTGCAGCAAATACTATGTACCGAGTTCTGCTCTACGAAGAGGTGACATTGGTGTTCTTGTGATAGGAAAATCCCCAAAGTTGCTGTTCTAATGGGTCTTTTACTGTATGTGTACCAGGGAAAACCTGCACTGGGATTGGAACATTTGAGCTGAGTCCTGGACAAGGGGGGAGTTGTTGGACATGGATGGGCTGAGGGGAAGGACAGGAGATTGGTGTATCTGAGGAAGTGAAGGAGAGCCAACATGGCTAAAGTATGAATGAGGAGGAGAGGGTTATAAGATGTGGCCAGGGGGCATTTAACATTAGTCTCTTTGTTTGTGGGAAATACATCCTTTCCTTTTTATTTTAAAAGTATAAGTAAAAATACAGTTTAACTCAGGCCATCACTGGGATATTCCCAGCAGGCCTTGCCCTGTTCGCCAGCCATAGCCAGAAGATGAAGACCACCATGGTATTAGCCTTCACAGAGACACACGTGCTGGGTGATTTCTGAAATCAAAGGCAAGGAAGCTCATCTGATCTGCAGGCTGAAGATGTTGCAAAAATTCTGACATGAAGAGATATTTGAAATTTGTATGTACTTTAGTATAGGAGAAATAAGTGGTACCTAGAAATTCTAAGGCTCTGGTTCTTTAAGAAGAATTTACTGCATTCATCTAGATATTTTTCTATATTAGAAACAGATGTGGGCCATCAGTCTGTTCAGTCCTCCCCCCCCGCCCCATCACCACCAGTTCTTTCTCTTTGGTAGAACAAGCTCTGGCTATGGTGTCCTATTTTTCAAATATTCTGGAGGAGTAAATGTTGCCAAACAACCTGTCGAATAAATATTTTTACTCTAGGGAAGCCTGGGTGGCTCAGTTGGTTTGGCTCAAGTCATGATCTCACAGCTCATGGGTTGGAGCCCTGCGTCGGGGTCTGTGCTGACAGCTCAGAGCCTGGAGCCTGCTTTGGATTCAGTATCTCCCTCTCTCTGCCTCTCCCCCACTCGAACTCTGTCTCTCTCTAAAATAAACATTAAATGTGTATATATATATTTTTTTACTCTAGACCTTGAGACTTGAAATTGTGTGTATAATTTTGTATATGCCTATGATGTATGAGTATGTATGTATGTGATGTGTGTATGTATGTACAATTTTGGATATGCTTATGCATGTCTGAGTGTGAGACACAGAGTCCAGCGTGCTACCAAGTCAAGTAGATCCTGGAGCCCAGCTCCCCGGGTTTCAATCCCAGCGCTGCTGCTGGTCACCATGTGATCTTCTACCCGCTCATCTGTGCCTCCATCTCTTTATTGGAAAAATGCAGGTACTGGTATTACCAACCCCATAGAATCGCTTTGATGCTCAGATGACTCCAGCACATGGTGCCATGCCTGGAAACATAATCAACACTTATTATGTGAATTTTTCTGGGAAGAGAGTCTGTGCAAAACCCTCTTGCCCTTCACCTCAAATAAAGAAAGTTAAGAAGGACTGTCTGAACACTTCAGGAATATTATTTTTTAAAGTGGCAATAGGCTAACATGTCGAGGTAATTAAAATATCAATCTGTGCATGTTATTTCCTCTCTGAGGATATGCTCATTATTCTGATCTTGTTTCAGAACCACTAAAGTTAACATCTTACCTTCCTTTATTATTAATTTCTCTTGGTGTCATATTAAAGATTTTGTTCCAGTAAAAATAGTAATAACTACTTAGCCTTGAGACCTACTTCCAATATGGAATTTTCTATCATGAAGGAGGAAAAAATTATAGTTAGTTTAAATAGAATTTTAGAAATAATCTTCAGTTAAAGCAATTATTATGTTTTTAAGTCCTCTCTCTTTTTTCTTTAATAGTACTTTCTATTGGACTTCTACTCTGGTAACTTCCTGCTAATTTTAAAGTTTGTTTATTTATTTTGAGAGAGAGAGAGTGAGAGAGAGACAGAGCACAAGCGAGGGAGGGACAGAGACTGAAACACTTAATCTGAAGCAGGCTCCAGGCTCTGAGCTGTCAGCACAGAGTCTGATCCAGGGCTCAAACCCACGAACCATGAGATCATGACCTGAGCTTAAGTCTAACACTTAACTGACTGAACCACCCAGGAGCCCCACTTTTGCTAATTTAAAAATACAGAGCACTCTCCACTGACAATAACTGTGAAACTTGTCTATGTTGATGGCCTAGTACATCCTGAAGAGAGAGTTTCCTAAAACACTAAAGAGTGAAGTGTCCCTCTGGAATGAGTTTCCTTTTTCCACTGTGAGACTTCCAGGGACACTCAGAACCAAGGCCAAGTCTATGTTACATATCTCATCTGTGTATTGAGTCTGTGTGTGCAATCCTTTGAATGTATCACTTTCAAAGTCTATTTAACATACAATGTAGCCGAAATAAACCTTTTGGATTTGGGTTTGTATGCATCTGTCAAAGAAGTCAGAAAACTAAAGCAAAATATGAAATACCTTATTTCAGTCATGGTCAGGGTCTAACAAACACTTGTGTGCTGGTCTGGGAGTCTAACATTTATTTATCACATTTCCCTCTACTGTCCCCAAATATCTGCCTCTCATTTCTACACTGCTTTGGCTTCTGGAAATTTTTCCCACAAGCATATCTTTAGTCTCTGATTAGGCTGACAGAAAAAGTCTGGGACCACATCTGTTCAATTTGTGTATACAGCATTGAATAAAAACTACTATCCACAGGACTCCAAGAAGCAAGGTGGAGCCAATTCAGTACTGACTTTAACCACGCCCCCAGTACTGGTCTTAGAAACAATTAGTTGAACAAATCCTGGGAACCATCAGAGTCTAACTTAGAAGAATAGGGGTCGATGGCCCCATGACATTGAATGTGCCCGACCTCATCTGATCTTGGAAGCTAAGCAGGGTTGGGCCTGGTCAGTACTTGGATGGGAGAAAGCCAAGGATCTTTCTTCTAAAGTTCCCAAATTAACCTTTCCTTAAATCCAAGGCAATAATCCAGGTTTGGTGGGATGCATTAGTGATTGCACAGACTTTGCCTTTACTTGTAAGGAAAAAGTCTATGCATCATATATAAAAAACCATGCCAATAAGTTGGGGCTGATCTAGATTCCTTCCAGGGCCAAGGAAGTATAATTGATCAATTTAACTAAAATTAGGGCAGGACAGATTTCATAGTCACTTTTGTAAATGGATGACGAACATTGTAGTTTTGGGAGGGTGGCAAATTAGCATTTTGTTCTTACAGATGCTGCATAATCCCAAGGACACACATGGTGACTCTAGAAAGAAGGTATTGTTTATAATTGTTGGGGTCCCCCACATGGAACCTACATCCTTCATGGGACACAGGGTGAGAGAGTCCCCAAGACAGCCTCCTGGCTAGCTGGTAGGACTTAGGATTCCTGGTTCCATTCAAACAATTGAGTCTATTTTTGAAGGCAATCTGTCCAATCTGTTCTGTTTATTCAAGGCAACATCCAGGTGGCATTCATTGACCCCGTGGAATGACTGAGAGTGGCAAGATGGGGTGAACAGAGACATCTGGAGGTGTCTTACATGGGAGGAGCAAAATCTGAGGCCACTTGCTTTTTACAATAGAGTCTCAGGGAGGCCAAAAGGAACAGCAATTGAATTCATAGTCAAAACCTTCCCATTGGGGATGATAGATCCATCCATCAACTAAATTTGAGGGACGTTCAATGATTTAGAAGAGCCATATCAAGGTGTCTTCCTTCACAAGCAAGGTTCCAGGGACATTTCTGAAATACGAGAGCTTGCTAATGGCTCTCTGGTCCCTTCCCTTCCAGATCTGAGGTGATCCCCACCATGCTGCTGGGTTGTGACACTCCATTCTCTCTGTTGCCACAGAAATGAAACATTCCATTTCACTGCCTATTGCCTTCCCCACCCCCCAAATATATCTCAATTTACACTCAAACCTTTCATTTGCAGGGGTCAGGAGAGAGGGTTGAAGACATCTTTATAAAACTGAACCAGGATGAAGTTTGAACCTCCTTTTGGCCAGCCTTCCACTTGGAGAGTGTGTCAAATCAGGCTGAGCTGGTGCTGCAGAAAGAGAGGCACGTTATGCCCAGGATGGTCAAGCCAGAATCCTGACTTTTCAAAAATAGGTCTCTCCAACCCCTTTCATCCTGATCATTACCTAAGAAGCAGCCAAGAGATAATGATGCCTTTCTGAGGACAGTTATGTTCAATGACCACATTTCGTTACCACTGTGTGTGGTCCAGGGTGTGATGAGGGTGGGAGACAAAAATATGTGCAAGTAAATTTTTGATGAGGCTATTCTACTGCTCAATAAAACCTGCAAATAGTAGATGCCTGAAAATTATACAGAGCATTGAAAGTCCATCATAGGTGTTGACTATCAGCCTACTGTTTAGTTGCTTTCGTGACAAAAGGTACATACTTATCATCCTGTGAATGACACACAAAACCTAAAGCCTAAGTTTCAACTGCCATGGTGGTGTGGTCAGAGCAGCTGAGTGGGATGGATGCTAAAAAAGTGTCAACAGTTGTGAATGCCACTGATAGCCTTTAGAGGAGTCAAAGGTCAGATATAGCACCTCTGCCAGGATTGGGTGTGAATAATGGCTCATATGATTTAGCCTCTTTCACTGGGAGACAGATGGGTCAACTTCCAGTAGGCATCACTCATTTGGCATTAAGTGGCCTCTGCATAGAAATGTAGAATTCTTGGCTTTGTGCTCAATCTAAAGTGGTGAATGCATGTCACATCTGGTAAAGTGGTGTGTCCAGACTGCAATTGGAGGGAATCTGCAGGTACAGGCTTATCAGCAGAGTGGCTCCAATTGATCTCTTCAGAAAACAGGCTCTGTAGAATTAGCAGCTTTTCATCAGTTGCAGAGAAGGGGATACATTTTCCCCCAGAGGGATTGCTGCCGTATTTTCACAAAAAGCCAAGACGCCTCTGTGCCAGACCATGTTTGTCCTTGGATACATAACTTTCCTTCTACAAACGGGTTTTCGTGTCTTTGCCACCTTCTTGGTCATGGAGCCTGGATTGATCAAATATCAACAGGAAAGTAGACAGGAAAGTCACAGGCCATCCTGAATCAGACGTTCAGTTTCAACAAGACCCAAGAGCAAACCAAGAGTCACTCTTTAAAAATTATGCACCTGGTAGCCATGTCAGGGAGGTGACAAATCCAAAACCTCAAGGGACATCTCTAGATGGTGGCTGTCTTCTGTTTCCAGAGGCTCCACTGAAAACTTCTTCAGTTACAGAGACCAGAATCTTGAAGAGGTCATTAGGATCATAGGGCCCCAAGGACAGAGAGTGCAGCTTGCTGCAGCTTGCTGGACGGCATCCAGGGACACCTGTTGGTTTGGCTCCCACTCAAAGGATGCTAATTTGGGGACTGGCCAATATAAAGGACCCAAGTAGAATGTACAAGTGAGGAATACACTGCACAGATTCCAATAAAACGCTGGCCAGCTCTGTGATGATGGAGGCTGGAGAGAGAAGACTTTGATTGCAGGAGGGATTGAACACTGTAAACCCAATCACATACAGGCAATAAGCAGCCCCCTTAACTTTATAAGTATCATTAGCTGCCCCTGTTAGCAGAGGTGTGATAACACTGTGGCCACGGCCATTGAGGTGAGGCTCCTGAGGTGATTCCCAACAGGACGTTATCTATGCAACCAAAATTTGGCACATCAGAAGGCGGAGAAACATGTGCTGAATCTTGAACCCGCTCCTCCTGGAAAATGGCAGAGAAGTTTTGCCTACTAGCACTTCTCTAGGTGCTACTCTTCCCAATAAGAAGAATTTCCTCTGACTCATGGAACATGGAGACAGAAGCAGGAAACTCCTCAACTATAACATTTAGACATAGAAACAATAACAAAAAAAGGACCTTGAATTGGCTCAAAGGATTCACTCATAGGATTACATTAGCCTCTCCACTTCACTCTGAACTCTTCTCAAACCACCTCGGGTGAATCTGGACCCCTCAGAGACCAGGGTCAGATGGTGAGTTTGATTTCAGTGCCTATATCTTGTGGATCCATAAAACCTTGAGTCCTTCTCTTTCATGGAGTTCCCCAGAACATTCAGACAGATTCATCTCATACTTAGTCCCCATTGGAGACAGGAAACCTTGTGTACAACCCTTGGTCATTTTTTTTCCTCAAAGAACTAAGGTCAGAAAGCTAGGGTGGAGGTGATCAGAAGCCACAGAGGGAGAGAATAGCTCTCTGTGCCAGTAAGTAAGGCACATTGGCTGCTCATGGCTCAACCAAACTCACATCCAATGCTTTCTGTTCACCCAAAGCCCAATATGAGTTTGGGGGACCCTTTCTTCTCCAGCTTAGAGTTAACCTGCTACAGTTTAATGAATGTTGGCTGAAGACATGAGATTCTTGGGTCAGAGACAAAAGCTTTTATGTTCCCATTTGTTTCCCATGCTCCTGGGTCTCACAGAAGTGACTCAGAGGGGCCCAGGTAATGTGTGCCTACAGTGGGTTTGTGTCACAGATGAGAGACCCTGAGCTTAGGAAACCCCAAAACATACTAAGGGGCTGTAAGGTCATACAGCTTTGCTCCATAGAGAGACATTGTCATTAACATACGAGACAGCAAACAAACATGTCTCCTGATCCGAAAAAAAGACACTGTCATGATCTTCCAGGCTGTTCTCTGTGCAAACATTCCTGAAAAGACAGACCTTCACAAAGGGCTGTCAGTGACTCTGCTTGAAAGATGCACAGATGTGGGAGTGACCCATGGAGAACTGTGTCCCCACATCCCTAATTCATCACGCTGTTGGGATGAGTAAATGAGATAAGATGGCTTGTAAAGCATTTAATGAATATTAGTTATCATTATTACATGGATAAAGTTCTGATAGAAAAAGGCTTATTTCTTAAAAATAGACTTAATTCAATTTAGAGGCATTTTAATCTAAGTTTTATAGTCTTCTGGGTAAGAAAAATGCAACTATATACACAAATATGCTTTTGAAAGCCAAAAGAAGTATGTATGCCTAGAGAACGTAAAAATGATAGTCAAGTCTTAGTAGGCATAATATCCTAAAGATGGTATATATAAATTAAAAAAAAAGTTCCTACACTCTTACATTAAGTGGTCTTATGCATTGTAATATGGTTAGTTTCCCCCCATAGTTATAACAGTTCTAATTGAATGCTTTAAGTCAATAAATAGATAGTTAATATATTATTAGCAAACACTTTGCTTACGAAAGCAGGACATTTTTTGGGGTATTGTTTCTAGAGCTTAAAGTGTTGTGAGGGTTTTTTTTTTGGTGGCCTTATATGTATTTATTGTTCTCTTGTACATGCTATAAATTCTAGGTTTTCCAAAATTTGGCAAATATTTGCCTAGATCATTTGCTTCTCCCCATTTCTAACCTAGCCCCCACCAGCTTAATTGTTAGATTTATTTGTGGAAAGTTTGGTGGGGAAAATAGTGCCTATTTTTGTAGTATCATCTTGGAGTAAACTTTAATATTCTTATTTTAAAGCTTTCATTACAAAAAATTTTAAACATACACAAAAGTAGAGGAAATGTACAATCCACTTGGTTTACTCAGAGCCCAACCTCCATAATTATTATTAATTCATCGCCAATTTTGTTTCATCACTTCTCCCCTGAACCATGACCTTCCTCCCCTCTGGATCAGTTTTTGAAGCTAATCCAAGATGGAGTATTATTTCATCTGTACGTATTTCAGTAAGTTTCTCTAATACTTAAGGACTGATTTTTAATGCCATAACCACAATACCTTAATCACACTTTCTTAATATCATCGCATATCTAGTCAAGTTCTCTGTTCCCCAATTATCTTATAATTTACTTTCATTCTTATTTCCATTTAGTTGTTTAATTTATTAATTAATTAATAGACACATTTGAATAGGGATCCACACTGCGGAGAGGTGTGCCTGTCAGGTTTCTTTTAACCCATTTGGCTCCACTTGGCGAATTCTTTTGTTGAAGAACCCAGATCATTTGTCTTGTGGGGTTTTCCAAATCCTGAATTGAACTGATTTTATCTCTATGGTTTTATTTGATATCTTCTCTGAAACTGGCCTCTCTTCTATTTACAGACCCGTAGGATTCAAGTTTAGTTTTGCTTTTACTGGTGGATTTTGAAGAGACATCCTCAAAGGTGGCAAGTGTGAGCGTGCAGGCAGGTGGGGTTTTCAATAACTGGTGATCTGCACCAGACCCACTGTCGCATATGGGCTTATGACACAGAGATGCTGAAAGTTCATTATTTCTATAAGGAGAAGCTTCCTCTTACCAACCCTTTGGTTCTCCAGCACCATTTACAAAGGAAAAGCAGAATAATTGCTTTTGTCTCTTTCCATTTATTTACCAGTTCATGTAGTCACGAAATAACTTCTTAGCATCCAAAGCAACCAAGTAGGTTTTTTTTTTTTTTGAGAAATATCATCCTCATAAATTTAAGCATATTTGATTTTCTAGCCAAGGCAAGTGTTGTCTCTACTGATGGTTAAATTGTTACATTTTGGCTGGTAAGAGTTTATCCAGACCGGCTGTGAAGTCTTTTGATAAAGAATGATCTCTTTTTCTTGTGTAACAAAATACCCATGCTTATTTTGTATTTTCCTGCCTCAGAGGGAAATCAGCAATTTCTCCAAGAAGACATATCCTTTTATGGAAAATAATATTTCCCATAAAGTCCCATGAAATGTCACAATTATGACATTTTGAAGGAGAGAAAACATGCACTCCAGATTGGGCAAACCAGGAGGCCAGCAAAATACTGGATTACATTTGATAGATGTAGGAAAAGGATGAAGGAAAACAAGAGGAAGAGATGTTGGAAGAAAGTCTGCTTTTGTGCTTTATCTCCTGGGTTATAATGTTCACAGTCTCCAAAAAAGGGAAAGAAAGAGTTAAGCCAAACTGCATCCTTCTTTTCAGACGGGAAGCTTTGGGTAGGTACCATTTGCCTAAGCATACATTTATTACTTTGGGATTTTTATTAAGTGAAAAATTCTTAGCATTGCCCTGAAGTACCCCCCTTTAAAATTGGGTTTGCTTCAAAACGATGTTTAAAAAGCCAGGCGTGGTTTCCTATCGATGTGACTGATTTAATAATGCTCCTCTTCATTTTGTTTATGCAGCCTTATTTGAACCGCTTGCTCCAGCCTGTTTTGAGCTTGATATCATAATCTGGTCTATTTCTGTGGGTAGCACGCTCAGAAATTAGCCAAAGCGAGCTGAGATGTCCGTGATCCTCCGTGATCGCCCAGCGCTGGGGCAGCTCTGCATTTGGTGACCTGCAATCACAGAGCCCATGGGTGGGTAGTTCTGGGTCTGGATGTGCATTTTGATGAGGCTCCCGTGACAAATCTAATGGAAGGCTCTGGCTAGCGGAGGCAGAGCTGGCCCGCTGCCCTCATTTAACACACAATGCATTCCTCATTCCACATACCATGGTCTATTTATGGATTCCGTTCAGACCAACTCAGAAAGGAAGATATATTTTTGTCTTGTTTAATAAAGCTGGACACACAGGAAAAGGAGGAAAAGGATTGCTCAAGCTCTCAGCTACATTTTAGCATACAGATGGTAACTATAGGAGGTGTTAGTTGCAGGAAAAAAAAAAGAGTTGATCAGGAAGATTTGCTTGAGTGAATTTTGATTTTGTTTCCAGCAGACCTCCTCACATGGCATTGTTTATGCAAATAGACCCTCTTTTCAGAAACCGTCTGGCTTCAGAAAAGCCCTGTCAGTAGAGCATAAAAGCTACGTTGTACAGCCGGAGTTAGCAGATCTGAGAGGCTGGCTGAATGGAGTAATGGGTGTAACACGCAGGCCGGCAGGCAGACAGAAGAGCCATTCTGTGCGCCCCCACGGTGTGCAGAGACACAGCAGGCTCTGGAGAAAACCCGAAAAGGCCAGAGAAAGGCAGCAGTCACCCCTCAGCTAGAGAAAAAGACAAATCTCCAGTAACGGGAGCTCAGGATTTTAGACACAAGTGCACTGAAAGAACAAAAACAGGATTTCACCCTTCCTACCGTAGTATTTGCCGTCTCTGATACGGGAAATATTTATTCTCTCTCTGTCCATCTCTGATTCCTGTTAGAGAAGACTGAGGGAAAAGAAGAAACAGTGTGATTTACTCACAAAGAAATGAAACAAGCTTTTGCTTCCAAGTATTTTTTACAGGGACAAATGAGCAAATTGTACTAATATTGACGGCAGAGGTAAAATCGGGAATCTGAGCGGGTTTTTTCCCTTAGTAATCTGTGTCTTCTTGCGCAATGAACTGAGCACCACAAACTGGAAATCTCTGTGTCGTTGCACTCTGCTTGTATTTATTGTGTTTATGTGCATAGACTTTTCCATATATATTATATGTACACCATTTACAAACTGTTCTAAAAATATCCACACTGCACTATGAACAGTGGGTTTGTAAATCTAACAGCAGGGTACAAAGAATCATATAAATTCAATGCATTTTGGTTCCCATAGAATATTATGGTATTTTTCCAGTTTGTGAAGAGCATAAGTTTTCCCATAGAATTTTAGAGAAAGGTAAGAGACATAATATCAAAAGTGGTGGGGGCACTTCTTATCAATAGATTGACTAACAGTTGTTTCAATTTTTCCGTTGTGTCATTTATCATAACTCAGTTCAGACAAAGCTGAGAATTATTTTCCTTTTTCTGTATGAATACCTTTTCCTTAATTGAATACATCAGTATATATAATAAGATGGATAGGATATATTAATTGTGTATAAGTACAGGAAACACACTCCAATAGTGAATATGCCTCTCACTTCAACACAGCATGGTGTTTATTGCGTCTTCTCTGGCCATGACTTGCAGAGTATTATTTATTTTTTTTAACTAGTATAGAAAGGCATCCATTCTGATCAGGGATAAAATAAAACCCTAGGTCAGTGCTACATAAGGGAAATGAATAATGTATTTTTAATAGTTCTGCCTTTCTTGCTTCCGTGGCCTTTTAAAGTGATGGACAAGTCCTGGATGTCTTTTGTGAAGTCGTTGTACAATTACAACTGAGAATTTCCAACCGCTTTGTCTTTGTGGGGTTTGGAGACCACTGGTCAGTATGTCCACCTTAGAAGGACATCCCTTTGAGCTATGCGACCTGGAAACAGCAAAGAAAGAGGACTTTGGCATCTTCCACATCTCGGGGGCTGCCTTCCTTTTGTGGAGAGGCTTTGCTCTTCTTTATCACGACAAGAATAACGACAGACATTTTAGGGGGAATGTTGGGGACTCTTAGCAAAGGGTTATTTCCATCTGTCACCAGTTTGGATTTTGCATATCAATAAAAAATTAATAAACTAATTTCAGGCATATACGACACAGTTAATGTGGAAGGCCTATTGTTAGGAAAGAAATAGTATATTCTTATCAGTGGATTTAAACAGCTATTCATCATTTCTAAAGGGCAATTATTTGGAATCCATTAAACTGGAATTCATAATACCCCTGCATACTGAATTTTAAATAGAAATCTGTATTTAGATGAAGGAATACATTAGTATAAGTCATTAGAGCACTGAAAATCCATGACTTGTTCATTTTTCACTTTTCCTTCAGATAATGCGAAGCACCGTGATGTTGGTCCTTCAGTAAAACCGAACAGAAAGGAAACTAGGCACTCTTTTCACAGCATTGCTATAGATAATGATGTTTTCTTTCTCTTCCTCTCTTTTTTTTTATCTCTGTGTTCCAGATTTTCTAATTATTGCGCACAAAATGAATCATCCCATGGAAAACTCCTCAGTCCTCAATAGAAAAGTCCTTTCTCCAAAATGGTGGTCCCTCTCTGCGGTTGTGTGTTCTCTGGCTCCCTGGAGTCCACGCTGTAAAGATTATGGCTCAAGACCGCATCTCAAAGCTAAAGAAGACACGTGGACAATCACACAATCTCAAAAAGGTAGAGAGAGCAAGTTTTGATTAGTGAGGATTTCTACTATAAGACATTTAAAAAGAAATGTAGGCCCACTCATCAAAAAAAATTTTTTTACATTTATTTATTTTTTGAGAGATAGAGTGAGACAGAGCATGAACGGGGAGGGTCAGAGAGAGAAAGAGACACAGAATCCAAAGCAGGCTCCAGGCTCTGAGCAAGCATTCAGCATAGAACCTGATGCAGAGCTCGAACCCACGAACTGTAAGATCATGACCTGAGCCGAAGTCAGATGCTTAACTGACTGAGCCACTCAGATGCCCCTAGGCCCACTAATTTTAAATAACATGAAAATACTGGTTATTGGACCTGTTTTAACACACAAACCAGAAACATTTATAGTTATTATATTTATGTATATAGAAGTGGGGGTTTTTTGTAATTGCCATATAAGGACAGAAAAAAGCTAGGTTGATAGACATCTAACCTAGCCAAGTTATAAATATTACACTATCAATTTGCTTAACATCTTTTTGCCTCAATAAACTGTGCTAAATAAATTGTAGTCCAGCCCATGTTAGCATAAATGCCACCTCTGAATTAGCGTGGATTGATAGGCATTTTTCTGTGTCACCTTCCCCTAGCTTGGATTTCCGCTGACGTTGATGTGCTAGTTATTTACGTTGACTCCTTTAGTAGCTATATTTGGCAAAGGGAAAATGAACTCAGAGCTGAGAAAGATGGAGTTAAAGAAGACTTCACTAATCCAGACTATTCTAAGGCGTCTTCACTAAGCTTCCCCATTCCCCAGCACACACACCAGTGCCCCTGCTACATGCAGATCTTGGGAAGGCAAACTCGTGGGAAGGAAACGAAACTAACAGTTACACGTGCTCCACCTGCGTTGACGTGTGCTGACAATAAATGAGATTCCTAAAAAACACAGCACACGGCCCTACGACTTTCTGCCTCATTTGGAAGGGTGCAAACGCAGTCTGGGCCGGCTTCCGTACTCTTAGCATGTTTCTTGACAAGACCTTAGGTTTTAAACATGGGCACAAGCATGTACATCTATTTATATGTGCACACGCCTACCTGTCTGCACATACTTTGTAGCAAACCAAATCACACACTGGGAATCAAGTAAGTTGGGTAACACTGAGTTATAGGCCACAGTTACCAAAGTTCAAAGGACCAGAAGCCCCAGAGTTGCTTTTTCATGTTGGGTAATATACACTCATATGAAAAATGTACAATCGTGTGCTCACACACACAAAGGCAGCAGGAAATCCAACTGGGTTCTGCAGTGTGTGTTGGCGGCTGCTTCCAACTTTTTCTAGATGCTCTTTTATGATGTTTGTTTTATGATGTCAAGTTCCTTGACCTGTAGGCATGTTAGCCTGACCTCTGCTTTCATGTTCACATGGTGTTCTGCCTGTGTTCGTGTCTGTGGCCAAACTTCCCTTTTGACGAGAACAATGGTCATATCGGATGAAGGGCCCACCTCCTCCAATATGGTCTCATCCTAACTCATCTACAATGACCCTATTTCCAAATAAGTCTACATTATGAGATACTGGATTAGCATCCCAACATACAAAGTTAGAGGGGAGACAATTACACCCGTTACAGGGGTAGATACAACCAAGTCAAATAGCCTTTGTGAATCAAGTTTAAAGAATGGCTTTGGGCAAGAGCTGCCTTCATGGGGAGCTATGCTCTCTGCACACACTCCTTCCATTCTCAAGGGCAAAATGAGTCTGCTCAGGTGGGTTTTGCCCAAGGCCACCTTTCTTCCCACTGCCCCAGGGTGTAACCTTCACCAGATCCACAGTGTTGCAAAGAATGGCTTAGAGCCAAGCAGTCACACAAACTGTAGTCCAGCCACAGCTCAAAAAACGCAATGAAACTAGGCTTACACATGCAAGTTCTGGCTTGAGTTTTGGGGTGGTGAAAATCGAAATGGACAGACGGAGAAGCTTCCCGGAGATGCTGATGAAATCTTCTTAAATTCTGATATATCAAGAGGACCCAGACTGGTCTGGCCATGCCTTTCTCTGGCATAGAGCCAAGAAGGCCATTTGTCACTATTTCATAGGTAACTTGTCTTGAAAATTTATACCAATACTATACAGAGCTGAAAGCGTATCAAGCAATAACATCCTCTTATAAAATAATTTGAATACCCACCTCTTAGAGCTAGCTCATGACATATCATATACATTTAAATTTCAATCCGCCCTTTTTAATAGAAATACAAGGGTTTATCATTAAATTTATTATGCTAAAATATAAAACTTTATGCAAATTAAAATGCAAAAGAAAGTTGCACATGATTGATAATAAATGTTCATGAAGTTTTGTTCAATGTGTACTAGAAAGCACAAGATTAATGAGTGGTCCTGTGGAAGATGTGAATTTAAAAAATACCCAGTCATTTGGTGAGAGAGAGCACTTTGGGAGAAGCTACATAAGAGAATCCAGACAGGGGCGCCTGGCTGGCTCAGTTGGTTAAGCATCTGACTTCAGCTCAGGTCATGATCTCACGGTTTGTAGGTTCTAGTCCTGTGTCTGGCTCTGTGCTGACAGCTAACTCAGAGCCTGGAGCCTGCTTCAGATTCTGTATCTCCCTCTCTCTCTGCTCTTCCCCTGCGCATGCTCTCTCACTTTCTCTCTCTCTCTCTCAGAAATAAATGAACACTAAAAAAAAAATCAAAACAAAATTTAAACAAAAATTAATACATCATTGAAGTGACTATAGTGTGAGAAGACTTTATGCTCACTGACTAGATTATCTCTTTTATCTAAAAAGCAGAAATATTGTACCATCTGTCTAACTAATGGGACACAAATATCAAAATAACATTTTTGAAGACCCATGGGAAATACTGTTAGAAATAAAATTCTGTTCCAGGAATGGTCATATTATCTATGGTGCTCTTTCTCCCTAGGTTGGAATTTTATTCTTTGCATCAGTCAATGCTAGAGTGATTAAAATTGATGCTATTTAATTAAACTTCTATGTAAATAGTTTTACTTTTGATGAATTAGTTATGACCTCAGTCCTCTTTAGGGATATCACAGTTCTTAGATTAAACACCTGATTTTGTTAGATCATGGGGTACTTAGCAGGAGATTCTGGGCCCCCTCTCGCTGGGATAAATAAATGTTGGGAAAGTTTTGGGCGGTGGCCCAAGTACAAGCCATTATACAGTTCTTCAAAACTCATGACTAGAGTGAGGTAGTCATATCACGTTATTTAGTAAGGAATGAATTGGTTTTATGGGTTGAATTATGTCCCCCCAAAAGGTTCCTTGAAGCTTGAACACCCAGTATCTGTGAATGTGACCTTACCGGAAATAAGAGTCTTTGTAAATGTAATCAAGTTAAGGTGAAGTCAATCGGAGTGAGTCCTAGTCCAAGCTGACTGGTGTTCTTATAAGAAGAGGAAAATGCTATGGAAAGAAAGGGAAGCAGAGAGAAAAAGCACTGTGAGGACGGAAGCAGAGATTGGAAGGCTGCAAGCCAAGAATGGTGACTCAGCCAGAAGCCACCAGCAGCTAGGAAGAGGTGAGGAAGTGTCTCAGGGGGAGCCTGTCCCTGCTGACTCCTTGGTTTTGATCTTCTAGCTCTGAAACTGTGAGAGAACAAGTCTGTTGTTTTGAGCCATACTTTGTTACAGCAGCCCGAAGAGTCCAATACATAGGGTTCTGGAAACTTAGCATTTTGCATTATACGGCCACACAAATAAAACTGCAAGCCTCTTTCAAACAAGTATATGCTTTCCTTGTCTCTAGTCCTGCTTCGGAAATATGTATTTACCCACATACATACACATATTTGTTTTCCTGCTTATGCATGGCACAATTCAATAAATGGATCAAGCTGACATAGTCCAAGGTTGGAGAGCATTTAGGATTAAGTTGTGTGTTCTCGCCAAGATAAATCAAATCTGGACCTTCACAAACTAAGAAGAGAAGCCAGTCTTTCCAATCTCTTTCTGGATTCCCATCCGAATGATTATTATCTCTTCTTCCAAGTGCAGGTCCCCACTGCCCTCATGCTCCTCTTAGGATTCGCAAAGCTTATAATGGTTCTACCCAAGTCTGCCCTCAAAGGAAATACCCTTTTCTCCCTTCCCTTTGAGGGCAGAAGCATCTGAATTGAAATGCCTCTCTCCTCAGTAAGACTCATCTCAGCTGGGTGGAAGCAATTTGATTAAATCAGTTCACTTTAAGGAATTAATGGCCACCCATTTGATGTTCTCAAGGATATTTGCATTTTGAAAGAGGAAAATTATTAACATAAATTAGTCTTTTATTAATAGAAATTTAGACAGC
Source organism: Suricata suricatta (assembly GCF_006229205.1). Taxonomy (NCBI): domain Eukaryota; kingdom Metazoa; phylum Chordata; class Mammalia; order Carnivora; family Herpestidae; genus Suricata; species Suricata suricatta. Next base: position 6,794,161 of record NC_043706.1, on the reverse strand, counting down.
ATGCAAAACAAAGAATTGCATGTGTGGAAAGAGATTTTTAAGGAGATGGTCTTTTACATTATTCATCATATCTTACCATTAGGTAAAAGCTTACTCCACATTCTAGTCAGGCAATCATGCTTCCTATTTTCATCACTGTGGGCACAGAAGAGGAGACTATATTTTGAAAATACTGGACTAAGATGAGTATTTAGATTCATATTTAAAATTCACGGGATTTTAGGGTGAAAATATTTTTGGGTAGAGACATTTACAGAATGGTAGACACAGCTTTAAACTTTGGCATTATCACATAGGACAATATGAGCCAACTACCTAACTTAATAGTGTCCCAATATCTCTATGTGAAATTAAAATTAAATAACAAAACACATATAAATTGTCTGGCACAGTGCCTGACCTACATCCATTCAAAAATATTTATTGTGCACCTGCTATGCCCTAAACATGTAGTACATTATCAATAAAATTGCATGACTTCTTTTGTTGGTAAGCATGCACCGAAAATATGACTTGGGAAAGAGTGAAACACCCATCATCAATTCTGTCCAGCAAAATATCACATGTTTGCCAATTAAATTGTTATTTATTTTTGCTATACCACTTCCAGTTTCATATACAAATTCCCTGATATGCCATGTACAGTTTACATTGTGACACTAAGCTCAGAGAGACTTGGACTATATTAAACATTCACAGGCAGCAAAAGGCAGGTGTGATGTGATGATTATTGGTCTAATGCAGCACTATCAACTCAGATTTGGAGAACTTTTCAAATGTGGAAAATTTTCACTTTATAGTGTGAAGAAGAATTTTTTTACTGTTTTTATTAAGGAAATATATACTGGTATAAAAATTGGAAAAATCTATTCCTTAAGGTTATAGAACAATGAAGTTAAAATTCTATAAAGGAAGTTTCCTCTGATGCACTAACTGTGATTTAAGAAGTTGCTTAAACGTTGTCAAGTCCCATTCCTGATGAGAATAGGAGCCAGAGTTGTCTCACTTCCCAAATAAGGTGTACTATGGAAAGACAAAGGGTATTTAAGGTCATGATTTAGATTTAGCCTTAGGTTTCTATCAATAATGAAGCTCAGAAAACCTTCTAGGCAACAATTCTTTTTGTTTTCAAAGGTTAATTGCAGAGTTTTCCCGTGTGTTTCTATCCTTTGAGCAAATATTCCATTAGATAATTAGTTACCTAGCTCAGTGTATCTGGTTATTGTGTCTGTTTGCTGGCTAGGAAGAATCCTCAGAAATCCATCTCTCATGTCTAGGCACAGATCATGTGTCTATACTTCAGTATTATCTGGCTTTGCATGTGGTTTGTACCACACAAAAAGGTTATGTGGTTCAACCAATAAATACCACAGCTTGTCTTTATTCATTTTTTTCAGTCTGTCCACCTGCTTGACTTCTTATCATTTGCATATTAATTTAAAAATAAATTGATCTGTAATGCTGATCAGTCAGAATCATCTTTAGCTTTCTTAGGACTTTTTTGGAATAGTGGTTGATTATGATTTGGGTTGACCTTGGTCGCATCATTTCACTTGGTTAGACCTTAGGTTGCTCTTTCATGAAATAAGGCGGTAGGACTCAAAGTTGTTTTTCTGATTTAATTCCCAATGAGTCCATTATTTCTGTGCTGGACAATGGCACTGCATTCACAGGTGTGATACAGAGCCACCCTCATTGGAGTGGCGGGGGACTGGGGGAGGTATTTATCATAGGGCTCATGTGCACATGACATCAGTAGCAGGGACTAGTGTGGGAAACTTTCATTGCTCGCAGGGACAGAGTAGACAGTGGGCCAATGTTTGTTCTGAAAGTTTGCCTTTTGGATGACCTAGAACACTGCGTGGTGTTTAGGGTCATTGCTGATCCATTGAAGAGTAGTATTTGAGAACTCAGGGGAAAGAAGTAGCAACTTCCAAAAAGACGTCTTTTGCAAGCCCACACTGGTTTTGAACTGTGTATTTCAGGTCACTAGTTAAACATGCAAGCTTGAATGATCTGATTTAATTTTAATTATCTCCATTTATCAAATTAGTGAAGCCAATGACTGGATTTTCGTTTTGCTGAATTTTACTTAAAGATGTTTATTCAACTCATACTGATATCTCTCTCCTTCCCTCGCTCTCTCTCTCTCTCTCTCTCTATGAATAAAATAAGTACCTATTGTATATTGGAAACTATGACAGGCTGGTCAGGGAAGAGCTGCTCTTACTATAACCAGAGGAGAATTTGACTGTTTCCCAGAATTTGTTTGCCCTTGTACTTGAAACAGGGAGGAAAAAAGCATCATCTCTGAAAATGTCAGTTTGAGGCCCAAAATATGTTAAACTCATGACAGTGTTACAGCTCTTTCTGTTTCTGTATTATATTTGTATTCTTTATGAATAGGGGTCTATTTTCAGTTCATCCCATAATTTTCTAAGCACGAGTAAGCCTACTCACCTATTAAGCCAAGATCACCAGTTAACAAAGCTTGACTATTGTCGTGTCCCGCCCCTGCCGCTCTGGCCCTTGGGGTGGTGAATCCTCGTGAGTTCTTGATCCTGAGGGAAGGAGAGAAAACAGGGCAGGAAGGGGGATGCACAGAGAGTAAGGACAACACATGGAATCTGATCAAGCCTCTTCTCTTTATTGAGAAAACACCCTATCTTATAAAGGTTTCAAGGCGGGAAAACAAGGCAGCTGACCTAGGTCGGTTGCTAGGAAACAGGGTTAAGGGATTAAGGCTGGAGTAAAAGAGGAACCAGACTAAAGTGTTTTAGCACAGCGCCTGAGGGGCTGATACTACCCTGCCTACAGCGGTTGATCTTTGATCTTCTGGCTTCTCCTCTGACAGGGAGTGGCGCTCCCCTGCCTATTTTGCAACTCCCCTCAGGGAGTGACATATCCAGCTAGCAAATGGCCAAGTGGCTGAATCTTTGCCGCTCCCCACAGACTATAATAGTTAAACTTTGAGATTTATAGAATAAGAGTGTAATGGTCTGATTAAAAAAAATTTTTTTAATGTTTATTTATTTTTGAGAGAGAGAGAGAGAGTCAGAGCATGAGCAGGGGAGAGCAGAGAGAGAGGGGGAGACACATGAGCCAAAATCAGACACTTAACTGACTGAGCCACCCAGGTACGCCTAATGGTATGATTTAAAAAAAATTTTTTTAAATGTTATATATTTTTGAGAGAGAGGGAGAAACAGAATTCAAATGGCGGAGGGGCAGAGAGAGAAAGAGACACAGAATCCAAAGCGGGCTCCAAGATCTGAGCTGTCAGCACAGAGACTGACACAGGGCTTGAACTCATGGACCATGAGATCATGACCTGAGCTGAAGTCAGATACTTAACCAACTGAGCCACCCAAGCGCCCCTGGGATGTTTGCCTTGTCATTGTAAAGCTGTCTGGGATCTGTGGTTTGAGGCCCCGCATCAAGGGAGAAGATCACATCGCATATCATACCCCTGGAAAAGATCCAAATTCAAAATATGAAGTATAGTTTCTACTCAATGGCTATTGCTTTGATACCATCGTAAAGTCAAGAAAATCCTAAGTCGAACCACCATGAGTCACAGACTATCTGTGATGTTATGTTGTGTTTTATGTATCATATTAGTGTAGTGTATTTATTTCATGTGTGCTTAAATCATTGTGTAATATCTACCTGTCTATCTATCTATATAGTGCCCCTGGGATACCTTTAATATGGAGCTAATGATCAAGATTTCTAATAACACAGGTCACGTTAGGAATACAGCCATTTTGCAAAATACATTCCTAGAGCAATATTTGCTCAGTAGCGCTGATAGACATCGTTTGAAAAATGAGTACCATGGACAATTAATTTGAAGCATGTTAAGTAAAAGCCATTTAAAAACATCCACTGAAGAACTTTTAAGGTCTATTGTGGGTAGTGTGTGTGATGGATAATTAAAATGAGGTTATAATACACAGAGGTTGCTAACCCCATTTAAAAGTGGTTGACCATCTTCCAGTATCTTTACTGACAAACTAGACTTTGATAGCATACATTTCAGGAAACACCAGATACTTAGGGATCACTAGAGAGCTCAAGTTCATTCTTTCCATCTAAAGATACTGTAAAAGCACCCCTGTCAACAATGCTTTAATTCCTGATCTTGAGTAACTGCTTTCACATTGTAACCTACTCCTACAAAACTCCAGTTTCCTGTGTGAGGAAACAGCAGTGTTAACTGAGTGTTTAGAAGCCAACTTCTCTAACAATTAGTCAAAAAAATTGATGAAAGTAGTATGATTTATCAAAGCAAGTATTTATTGACTACTGAGTAAGCATTATGAAGGGAAGAGATATAAATGTAACCAATGTCCACACGTGTTGACTCCAGGGACTTTGGGGTAAAGGTGACCACTAGACTATTTCTCTGGGTGCAGACCTGACTTGAAATATATCTGGAATCTAGACCTTTACGAAGTATTACCCATGCTGTTCTCATACATACAATTTTGAGAGTCCAGAGAATTAGTCCACATGTTTTTCAACACATTGGTCCTCATCTCCCTCCTTTTTGACTCCATTTAAATATGTCTGCTTCTCACACCTCTTAATATCTCACAAGCTAATCAAATGTGATTTGCCATAGGTTCTCATAATGAATAGTGTTCAATGAGGATGCATGTGGGCTCATCGTTACTAAAATCATCATAGTTGTCCATATGCCATTGGCTCTCCTCCAGTGCAACAGGGCCCTGAAAGCTTAACCAATGTTGTAGGGATTACCAGGTTCCCACGCATGTATCCAGGTGTCTGCAGCACGTGTTACCTTGGTGCGCTTAGTGAGAATGTTCCCACATCAGGGCATGTGTTCATAGTGTGCCAAATCTCAAAGGACCAAAGGCACGCATTGCTGTTCAGAGCACTCAGTATTCTAAATTCATGTTCTCATTCATCTACGTGAGAGAATCCTGAAGCAATATTCTTAGGTGCTTCCTGCGTCTTTTGGACTTTTTAAAGTAGCCCTTCTGCAGTTTCCACTTCATAACAATCTCATCCAAGTTCTCAGATTGGAAGGGCTGAGCTAGAGGACAAGTCTTAGACGACTGTTAAAGGTGTAATTAATTCCCACTCCCATCCCCTCATATTATTGGAGAAATAGTTCCTCCATCCAATTTTTCTGTTGGTATCTCCTTTCCTTTGAAATAATTTATTTTCCAGTTGGTTCCTAAGGCTGTTGCACACTTTGATCATTGATAAGTGTGTTCTGCAAACCTTTGAGACATTCCAGATCATCTAGATGGTTGGGTGCTTACAATTAGAAAGAAAATTTTATTAAAACACTAAAGTGTATTGTATCTCATGATTTTGGGGGGATCTATTTCTAGTTTAAGTAGTAGGACCCATCTAAGGTAGGAATGTAGGGTTGAAAAGGGCGTATTTTCAAAGACAGTTTCTTTTTCTGTATTTGTAAATCTAAGCTCAATGAAGAGACTTTGACTGCATATGTAGGCAAGGGTGGGGAAGATGGCTTTGAAGGGAGAAAAGCCAGACATCAACAAAGATTTCTCCAAGCTAAAGCAAAAGCTGGTGACTTCTGAGATCCAAGAAGTTTTCGGATTCATGAACCAGTTTCTCATAACATAAAGTGGTGGCTAGATCTCCCAAAATAGCTAACCTGAACTCTAGGCATTGGAATTGCCAGCCATGGAGACTTCTGTCTAGATTACATAGTGCTTCTAGATCTCAAGGACTATGCAGGCATGATTAATGGCCTTCCAGAGGTAACTAGAGAAGACCAAGGACTGAAGGATCCAAATGCTTGTCTCCATTTTAGATGTCTGGATGGTTAAATAACCCAAGAATCAAATCACCAGAGTCAAATTTCCCATCAATCTAGATGATGGGAACTTGGAGTTGAATTTAATTTTACTAAAAAGAAAACACAGATCTGAACGTGCGAGAACCATTTCATTAATTTCTGAATCCAAGTCCAAAACACTAAAAAACTTAGAATCCTTGACCTCATGAAACTTACATTTTTATGATATGCAACACCTAACTTATTCACATCTTCTAACAATGCAAGGCAACATATGTCCAATGCCAAAATGAGTACAAAGTGTAAGAATTTTTAAACTTCAAAGTAGAATGTATGTGTGAGCATAATATAGGAGAAGTCTTTGGGGGAAAATAAGCAACTCCTGTTGGGCCATAACAGTGGGCAAGTATGGATAGCAAGCTGAGAAGAAAATAAGACCTTCCCAAGTAGTCACATGGTATAGACAAGCACGCAGGCAGAAAGGAGAATCATGTTTTCAGGGAAGAGTGAGGACACCAGGGTGACAAATAGATAGAAATGAGAGGGATAGGGAAGCAGATCCACTGAGGAAACTGTTAGGACATAATGCCAGCCATTGGTCTTTCATATTCCACCACTTTCCACCACATCACGCAAACCTCCGTGACACCACAGACTATTCATTTCAGCATTTAAATGAATTAAATAACTAAGCTAACAACCAAAATTCCCTTTCATATTTGCTTTATAGGCAAGGTATGTAATAAATATTAGTTACCATTTACAAAATAAATACTATGTGCCTGCCCTTGTACTAAGTGGCTTACCTATATTATGTCTAATCCTCATCATAAAGAGGCATAGAGGTACTTGTGTCTCCATACGATGGATGAACAGTAGGGACTAAAGAAGACTGGATGGTGTGCCTCAATCAAATAGGTTAAAAATGTTAGCTCTGAGCTATGAATAATGACCAGATCCATTTCTGGCTAAAGCCCGTGCATTTTATTTTAACTACCCCACATTCTTCCTAGCACTAAAATATTTTTATAGCATATTGACAATTCAATAGGAGATTCTTATATTCTGGGAGAACACATAACTAAATCATTAACTGAAAGTAAACAAATAGGTGTTTCTTATTTTTCTTCAGCTAGAATTGTGTTTGAGGGATTTTAAGAAAGAGATACAATTAAGCTTTCTGTTGATTTACAGCAATGTCTTATAATCAGGTAAAAGATGCATGAAATTTACATCAATTAACAAAGCCAAATGAAATCAGGAGAGAGCAAAATTTCACTGTTCGGAGTCACATATAATTTTTAAAATTTAATATTATTACCAAAAAGGAGCAGAATCAGCTACACTACAATGTGGATAACAGGAAAAATAGCAGAGCATGACTGTGGTTGGTTGAAAGGTGGCCCCCCAAAAGGTATGTCCATGCAAAACCTGAGAATATTCCTTATTTAGACATGGGGCCTTGTTTGGAAAAGGATCTTTACAGGTGTAATTAAGGTTATGGAGATGAGATCATTGTGGATTAGGATGGGCCCTGCATCCAGTGATAGGTGTCTCTCTGAGAATAAAGAAAGAAAGTAACAGGACACAGAGCAGAGGGCCATATGAAGGCAGTGGAAATTGGCATGATCTGTCATGAGCCAGGGGACCTGCTGGGACTCCCCAAATATAGCAGAGGCCTCGAGCAGATTCTCCCTCACAGCTTCCCGTAGGAGCCAACTGTGCCATCAACTTATCTGTGAGCTTCCGATGTCCAGACTGGGAGAGAATAAATTTCTGTTGCTGTAGGTCACTCAGTTTTGTTGTAATGTGTTATGGCCACCCAGGAAACAGATACAATGATAAGATGCGGTGTAAACCATAAGCTCCGTGCGGTTCAGAAAATCCTCCCTTCTTCATGGAATGCTCTTCATCCTTACCAAATGGACTAGTTTCTCCATAGACAAAGCAAGCAAACACATAAAACGAAATGAAGAAAATAACATTGAGTGAGTGGGTCTACTGGGATTGGGCCTGAGTCTGAGTCTGTTTCTAGAAAGTTTTCTTTCTTTTTTTATGTTTATTGATTATTTACCTTTGAGAGAGAGTGTGTGTGCAAGCATGGGAAGGGCAGAGATGGAGAGAGAGGGAGGGAGGGAGAATCCCAAATAGGCTCTACACTGTCAGCATAGAGCCCAATGAGGAGCTTGAACCCAGGAACCATGAGATCATGACCTGAGTTGAGATCAAGAGTCCATTGTTTAGCTGACTGAGCCACCCAAGAGCCCTTCTAGAAAGTTTTCTTAACTGGGTTTTCCTATAAGCAAGAATGGACACTATGAGAAAGTACCAGAGTGCTGGAATTTGCTCTTTTCTGGTTCTTATAGGATTTTGTCCATTTATATGAAGCTTTACTTGAAGAACAGGTCACTATCGGCTTGAAAGGACAAATATATGTATCTACTTACATTTAAGCTCAGAATTTAGGTTTCTTTTTCTCTCTTCCTAAACTTCAATTGAAGGAAAGTGACTAGTACCCTCGTGCTCATGTGCGATGAACGGTTGATAATTTAGTTAGAAATCACATGCAAATGTCCCACAAATAAAGCCTTTATTATAAATTTAATTACTTATGTGATTTATTTTGTTTTTATGAGACCACTATTTTAATAGTTTATTTTTAAGTCACAGAAACATTGTTTATGTAACCGCCATAAAAAAGAATTACTATTGTCATAAATAATAGTGCCTACATTTAGAAACAGAGAATTACCAAATTCTGGAGCTCATCCTTCAGTTCTATATTTGGAGACTATAAATCAGTCTTAGGGACACATGAATATTTTAATTATCTTCGCCATTTATTGGAAGGTTTCCTCCCCTTTGATTTAAAACAGGATGGCACATGTAGCAGCCCTGTGAAATCCAGGCTCAAATAATATACTTTCATATTCACAACGTGAAACAATACTTACCTCCTTCCATATCGTCTCTGCTTTTATGCTGTAGAAAGGCTTTTACTTGACTCAAAGGCCACTGTATCCATGAAGCCTTGTGCTGTCACGCCGGTCAGAAATCATTGTTCTCTAAACATGTTTTATTGTTACATTACTTTCCAAAATTTACCACCTGCTGCCATGTGTCGCAGTGATTTACAGGGGACTGAACGCACCTCTATGAAGGTAAAAGCTACCCAAGCAGAGGTGGCAAGTCCCTTTCACTTGGTAGGTCACCTCCAGTGACCGGCAGGGAGTGCCTGAGGCGCCATGTTGAGAAGGATCCAAGGGCCATGTTGCCGCTCAGCAGGAAAACAACACAAAACAAAAAACAGAACAGAACAACCTCTGATCAAATAGGAATGTTTACTACACACACCGGGGCTTTTGTTCTTTCTGCCCTTCAAGGTGGGACCAGATTGCGTTTGCACGTCTATTTCCAGCTCAGCCCTGCACTGGGGCATATGTTTGTGTCCTGTCCACCTCTTTAATTAGCTCCTACATAAAAATGCCAAAGTCTGCAAAAACTTCACTGGAACTGGTCACACAGATCTGATCTCTCACTGACAGATTTCTAGACTTGCCATTTTTTCCAATTGGGCTTCAGGACTTCTTATTGTGGGGACCGTTGGGTCCCTGATTTGATTGCATTATGGCTCATTTTCCAGATTTTCATGAAAAAAACTTCCTGATGGATTTTTCCTTATTTCTCGATTTGTAATTGTTAAGTATGGAGACTACTGTGGGTCCCATCTCAGCCACTGCAGATATGGGTAACGCTGCAGACGTGGGTGACGCTGCAGCTGTCCTTGGGCCGAGGCAGCAGCCATGGCCCTGTCACCCAACACATTCAGGAGGAAGGGATTCTGAACACAACCAGGTCTGTATACACAACGCTGGTAGAGGTTTTAGTCAGCTGATTGTTAAGTGCATCTGAATATTAAAGGGGACACCATTCCATGCAAATCCTCCCTGCTTTTTGTAAAAAAATGTAACACTTTGTTCCTGAGTTACTATATAAAATTAATGAAAACATCGGCTCATCGGCCTATCTTTATGTCTTACCGAAATATTTAGTACTGAGAAAAGAAAACGAACTGACCCGGAAATCTGCGGTTTTGAAAAACACTTAGGTATAATGTTTCAAGGAACAAGCTGACCTTCACAAGAGTAAAAGCCATTTCTTTCTGCCTTCGTGTTTCATTTTGATGATCGTAATTTTTATTTTTCTGTTGTCGTGGTGGAATGTCTTTTTAATGAAATCTAACTAGTAAATCAAAGGGGAAAAAAGGATCCTTGTATGGATTCAAGATGTTTATTACTCAAAAAAGGAGAATAAAGTATTTTTGGTTTTTAATTTTTTTTACCTTCCCACAGTCTTTCATAAGTGATAATATGCATGGATTGTGTTTGCAACCAGCACGAAGTGTGGATGGAGAAGAAAATAATCCATTTATGAGCCTCTGGGTATTTTTCAGGGGAGCACATGGCCTGGGATGGACCATGAACAGACCCTGGAGGCTACGAGAGTGAAGATAAGAACCAGAGTTTTCTAAGCAAGTGACATGGTTACATATAGAATGATACGTACATAGGCACAGGCATGCACAAATGCACAGATGTATCATATAAAGCTTAGAAAGGCAGGGGAAGGCAGATAGGTGTTAAATTTGCAACCAGATAAGAGAGTCATAATAGAGAAAAGTAGCTAAGCCAGGAAGGTTTAAAGAGATAAAAATACACTCTGACATAAAAAAAAATGTAAAGTCTAGGGAACCCAGCTTCATCAAATGGAAATGGAGGGCTCCTGGCCTCATGAAATTTAGACAGAAGAGAATTATAGAAGGCTGTGGGGTAGAGTTAAAACTCCGGCCAAAGAGCAGTGGATTATAACCCAGAAGAGATTCAGACACAGGGCTTGGTCTTAGCCTAAGCTGGGAACCCAGACAAGTTGGTGGCAAGATAGGTTTTGCATATTAAAAAAGCATCAGGAGCAAGAAGGGTGGTGAGAGGAGTGGCCTCATGTGGCTGGAAGGAAAGCTCAGGATTCCTTTCCACAGAGGTGGCTCAGGGCCAGAGAAACCCAGCACCTGTGTGGTAAGGCACCATTTTGCTCCCCGAGGGCTGGTGGTGGTCCTGACACAGGCTTTGCTGTAACACCTGTACGGGGAAGTGACTCTGCTCCTTACTAGCTGTTCACCTGGACACAATAATTAACCCTCCTGAGTAGCAGTTCCTCAAATATAATTAGTGAAACAGTGGCTGATACTTCAATGTTCTTATGAGCATCAACCGACATGATGTACGTGAAGCCCTTAGCAAATTGCCCAGCACAACAACCCCCCAAACAGGAATGAAACCACTAAATATCTCAGTACCTTTACAATTCCAGCAGGGAAATCTGAACATCAGTGGTTTTAGGTGACTCCACCCCGACTACCCAAGTGGTTACATGGGCTGGGATTCATAACCCGAGCTATCCACCTCCAAAACTTGCACCCTTTAATCTAAATCACACCGAATGTGGGAATGGTCCAGCCCAGATTCAGAGGCTATCGGGAAGGATGAGTTCATCCAGACCAAGATTAGTCCTGTGGCTGCTTTGGAACGATGAGTAAATCTCCCTCAACTAGATCTGCTGTCACTTTATGTCAAGACGGAAAATAACAGTAATAAAAAAAAAATCTCAACAACTTCCAAGTTTTACTTGATTTAGTGCAACACGTGGCATTGTTCTTAAGAAGCGAATGCCCTGTATGTTTTGGACAACATGCTCAGATGAAGTCTTGCTCTCAGGCTCACACGGTGAGCCAGGGGAATGAGCCTTTTTCCAAGATCTTGAAACAGTTTTCGCAGGGACCCAGTCAAGACTTGTCGCTGGAGCTTCTCAATGTTCTGGATATGTTCGAACCACCTGCCCTCCGCACTTCTCTCTTCACTTACTGCCGGTTGCTACTTTTCTGACACAGGGTGCCAGTCGCAGAAAGGTAAATATGGAATTTGAAGGGGGAGGGGAAGCTGATGACACACTTCTCAAATGCTGCCCAAGACCCACTGTGAGAGGGCTCTCTGGCGATTTTATGGAATTAGTGGTTTCCACCCAGAGCTTGGTATTTACCTATTCGTTCAAGCATAAATCAACTCCAAAGGTAGCAGGAGGCGTTTTCTATGCAAAACTATAGCGAGGAGGCAGGTCCTGAAGCTCTTTAGATTCTTACTTTGATTTATGAAGAGACGAAAAATAAGACAATACAAAAAAATGCTGTGCGAGTCAAAAACCAGTGAAGTGAGATCAAGAATACCACTTTGTTCTGAGCAGCGGAAGGTCAGGACTGATGCTCTGTCTCCCCCTCCTTTTGAGACTCTCAGACGGCCATTTTGCGGGGGATGATGAATTGGGGCTTGTCTCAGCTGGCTAGGTGCGGTAGATCTCATTTGTTTTATTTTACAAGTCATTTGGCACAATGGTAATAATGACAACGAAATTGGATTCTTGCTACTTAAAAAGGCCTTCTGCTTTGTGCATAAATACCTCGGTCCACACAGCCAGTTGTCAGGGGGAAGCCATTATCCAGTTACCACCTCTGGTTATAGTAACTTTAATTCAGCAATTTTAGCAGCACAATTAGACCCTTGCATGAGCAGGGTAAGAATTTGCCTAAACGGTGCATTTGGAACTGTGAACATGATCTCTTTCCCAGAATATCTTGTCTACCTACATGAAAGAAGCAGAGATCCTATTAAGGGACCATTTCTTTCTCTAAAACTCTATGTCCTCATGTACGTTTTCAGGAGCAGATATTCTGCTGTCATAAGCCATTTAGTTATCACTGCAAGCCATATTATCTCCTCCAGGACAACTAGCAAAGATCTTAAGTAACATGAAAGACTTATGTATTAAGTCTATTTTCTCTACACCAGACACCATAACGCAGCACATTATTATGCACATTGCAGTTAATAAATAATTTCAGATAAAAATAAGTAGCTGACTTCAGTGTACAGGGGGGAATTATATTTCAAAATTCCAGGTATTAAAGGATGAGAAACCTGGATGGCAGATAGAGGAAGAATAATCAATGAGAATCCAGGCACAACTGAGGCATTGTCCAAGATTGGCATGTGAATTATAAACGTGTCTTGGGCCTGGGTGGGGTGAGAATGAGAGTTACCAAAAGGAAAATCAGAGGCTTAGGAAGGGAATGTAAGGAAAATATCCAAGACAAAATTCACAGTTCTGCCTTAAAGTGATCCTGACAGAAAAACTTAGAAATATTGAACAAACTAAAGCTTTTCTCCACCATCAACTCCCCATTGACTATTTCCACCGCACGTCTCTTCTCTAACCTGATCCCACTGTGGTAATAGTTGATTTGGGTTATTTGCAAAAATATCCCTTCTAAGTTTCCTGAGGAAAGGCACTGAGGGAACATTTCATCCTCTTGAAGTAAATGTGTTTTCTGTGGTTCATTAAATCACTGCATCTCACATATAATTCAACCTCATCCTCATGGACACCTTAGAACTAAGCCATGCGTTTACTGAAACACCACTCCTCTGGACCATTGTGGAAATTAAGAAAGTTGTATTTTCTTAAGATAAAAGGGATTTCCGGCAATGAACTTGCTCCATTCAGATCTGGGGCTTCTCAGGTGCCGCCCAGTTCTAGCTTTTCCCTTTATCTAGCCATACTCATTTAAAGAGTGTTTAAATACAACTTTTAACCCACACACATACACATAGGAGAGAATTTTAGGTGCTCCCCCTCATTGCTGATGACACTGACTTTCCATAGTCTCAAAGCTGGCCATTGTTAATATTGGGGGCCATGCAAAATCTATGTTCCTCGAAAGAGTTGAATTGCACTAGTAGCTGGTTCAATGGGGCTTCTCAGCTTTCTGCTCAGATAGCACCAAGCTCTATCTTCAAAAAAAGGACAATTTAGTAACACGAGACATCTATGAAGCCCCAGGTGCCTTGACCTCACGAGAGGCCACATGCTGAAAAACTGAGGCTTCACATAGATATTGTGTTTACAGGTGAAAAAGCTTATAGTTGCTATAAACGGTGTTCATTCCTACAGAATTTTGAAATTATTATTTTTTTCTCTCCTGATTAAACTCACAATTTCACTTCTTCTGTTATTCCCTGTATTTCTTACCGTGTCATAGACAGATCTGTCATCTTATGTCTCTTGGTTGAAATAATGTGCCTTGTCTTAGACCAACATAGATACGTTAAAAAAAAAAGAGGCCAGAAATTGTATTTCAAAGGCTACACACATTCACTCACCCGTCCACTCAGCATTTACTTATAGAGTGTGTGCTACACACCGTGAAGTACTGTAGGGGTGTGTGTAGAACATGGGTAATGTCCCCGCACCAAAGGAGCTTTGTGCGATTAGAGGAAGGTAGATATTGAAGATCTGTACCAATAAATAAATAGGATAATTTGAGAGTGCGGTGATGTTAAGAAGATATGAACCAAGGTAACATGATAGAGAGAAATGGGTGAACTGATCAGTGACAGTGTCTTTGAGGACAACCTGACACTTGAGTAGAGCTCCTTGAACGGGAAGAAGTGAACCCTGAGATCTTGTGTAGCAATGCTTCAGGCCCAAGGACTAACAAGGGTGGGGAAGAGCAGGAAGACCACTGTGGCAAGAGTGGATAGAATAAAAAGGCAAGACAAGAGAGAGGAGAGAGTTGGGGGGTGGAGGGCAGTGAATGGCCTTTCGGGAATTGGGAATTTGAAGTTATTCCAGGGATATGATTTGGATTTTCAAAAGATGACTCTGGCTGCTATTTGGGACTGGCCTGTCCTAATCCATTTGGGCAGCTATACAGAATACCTTGGAACGGAGAGGTTATAAACAACAGAAATTTCTTTCTCACAGTTCAAGAGGTTGGAAAATCCAAGATCAGGGAGTCAACAGATTCAATGTCTAATGAGAACTCATTTCCTGGTTCATAGACTGGCATCTTCTTGCTATGCCCTCATAGAGCTGAAGAAGGCAGTGAGCTCTCTGAGTTTCCTCCTAGAAAGGCAATAATCCCTTTCATGAGAGCTCCATGCTTATGGCCTGATCACCTACCAGAGGACCCATCTCCTAATACCATCGCATTGGGGGTTAAGATTTCCACGTATGAATTGGGAGAGGAGGCTGACAAATATTTAATCCATTTCATAGTCTTCAAGAGCCAAGAGTAGAATCAAAGACTGGTTATTTTACTTTTTAAATCTTTATAGTTTTGAGTGTTGCTTCTTAATTCTTTTTTGATGCACGGATTACCCCAGGCATGGAAATGCACATCATTGTTGTCTTCTGCTCCATAGAGAGAAAGGACAGGCTTTCTGTCAGAGCTTTATGCATGATTTTCTGACAAGGCTAGCTTTCAGATCATAGGTTTTTGGTTTGAATCTCTTACATTCTGAGATGGGTGGTAACTTGGGAATAATGTAAGTTCAGAGTCAGGTTTACAGTTGGTTCTCTGCCACTGAGTGGTTGCGTGAGTTTGGGAAGGTCAGTTACATCAAGTGTAGGCTCTTCAGAGGGAATATGCCAGTGTGTAGGGTCACCTGAGACAACTCTTGTGACAATGTTCCAGAAACTGGAAAGCGCGATGTAAATGCTTGGCAGCTTGAAAAGTATTTAGGTTGTTGTATTCACAAGAGAGAGAAGAAAGTATATTAAGGAGCACTGTCATATACAAAGTTGGGTCTCTAGCACTGAATCCCCTCACGGTCCTAGAATACCCTCCACACCGCATCAAGGAAAAAGTGGGAATTGGAAAGGGAAGGAGGAAACAGTCACATCAAGAGTTGGGCACAGGTCGGGGCTCCTGGGTGGCTCAGTCAGTTAAGTGTCCAGCTTCGGCTCAGGTCATGATCTCACAGTTCGTGGGTTTGGGTCCCGCATCGGGCTCTGTGCTGACAGCTAGCTCAGAGTCTGGAGCTTGCTTCAGATTCTGTAACTCCCTCTCTCTCTGACCCTCCCCTGCTCACACTGTCTCTCTCTGTCTCTCAAAAATAAATAAAACATATAAAAAAAAGAGTTGGGCACAGGTCATGATCTCATGGGTTTGTGAGTTCGAGCCCTGCACTGGGTTCTGCACCAACAGTATGGAGCCTGCTTGGGATTCTCTCTTTCTCCCTCTCTCTCTGCCCCTATCCTCCTCTCTCTGTCTCTCTCTCTCAAAATAAACAAATAAACATTAAAAATTTTTTTCTAATTGGAAAAGAAATTTGAAAATTCATGTGGTCTTGGGACAGGCAAACTTTTTCTATAAAGGACCAGAAAGTAAATATTTTGCTGGCTGGCTGTGTGGT
Source organism: Suricata suricatta (assembly GCF_006229205.1). Classification (NCBI taxonomy): domain Eukaryota; kingdom Metazoa; phylum Chordata; class Mammalia; order Carnivora; family Herpestidae; genus Suricata; species Suricata suricatta. The sequence goes on along the minus strand of NC_043706.1, from coordinate 6,778,057 downwards.
ATCCACTGCAACCACTCATCTCTGTGTTGTTGCATGGAAGCAGAAATAGACTTTTGCTAAAAAAAAAAAAAAAAAAAAAAAAAAAAGGAGCATGGCTGTGTTCCAATATAACTTTATCTGTAGACACTAAATTTGAATTTTGTATAATTTGCACGCATTGAAAATATTCTGCTTTAAAATTTTTCCAGCCGTTTAAAACTGTAAAAATTGTTTTTAGCTTGCAGGCTGTACAAAAATATGGGATGGATGTGGCCCAAGGCCTGCCCTTCGCCAGCTCCTGATATAGCCCACTCCTCTCTCTCGTCGATTAACTTGAGGCACTGCCCAAACCACCTGTCTGTTAGGGATACTTGAGAAGATGGGATAATTAAAGCTTTGCAAGGAGGGAACACCATTCAAAAAACAAATCAATAATAAAAAAGAACTCTACTTATGCAGCAAATTTTGCAAAGATGTCAATTAAATAAAGAGGATGGCTTACCAATGCTGTGCTTAGGCAAAAAAAGACTTGCACTGGACCTCCATTGATAAGGATGTCCAGCCAGATTAAGAAGTTTGCTAATTGACACATGTAAGTTTATAAAAGACAAATAGAGCTTCATTTGTAGAACACATAGGCTGTGTTGTTATGCCCAGACAGACCAAGTTCACTGTTGCTAAGAATCCTGTCAGATTAAATCAACCTGCAAATCTATAATTGTGACATCTTGTTCTCCTTGGTACAATGAGAGCCACTGTAGTCATTATCTCAAAGCTCTTTCACTCTGAAGAGCATCAGTGTTTAATTATATTCTTTTATGAGATCTCATTTGTAGACATCATCCTCCTTCAGAGTTGGCTTTGCTCAGGAAAAGTAGGCCATTATTTTCAAGACTGTCCCCAGTAGGACTGAACATCAGGTCTCTCAGCCACGTCCTTTTAAATAGAGCATCTCGTGGAACCAAAACTCCATGTTCTCACTTCAAATTCTTTAGTTGTGACCACAGAACATGACAGGTCTGTGGTCTGGCCAGTCTGGCAGATGGATCATAATTTTCATAACAAACAGGGGGGTGGGGAACAATGTTTCATGTCTATATTTCAGATAAAAAGTGAGAATCATGAATAAGTTGACAATAATTGCTAGGACTCTCAGTGAGGAAAGGAATTTCAGTTAACACAGGAAATGAGGGCTGCTAAAGACCAGGGCTTTGACCGACGAGGGCTCAGGGGCCAGAGGCAGTGCACTGCTTGTTGTAGTAAATGCATTGTTACTGGAACACATTCACATTTGTGTGTTCTATCTTGTCCAGCTGCACGGGCAGAGCTGAGCAGTTGCAACAGAGACCTGTGGGCTGCAAAATGTAAAATATTCACTGGTCCATCAGAGAAAACTTTGCTGACCCCTGATCTAGACTGCTGAAATCACCACGTTAAAAATATAAATACATTGGAGGGGCGCCTGGGTGGCTCAGTCAGTTAACCATCTGACTGGTGATCTCAGCTCAGGTCTTGATCTCAGAGTCGTGAGTTCAAGCCTCACACTGGGTTCTGCACCAGGCAGGAAGCCCACTTAATAAATAAAAGAGTAAGTAAACAAATAAATAAATGCGTTTGAGTTAGCAGTTTTTGAGAACACGCAAGGATTTTTCCAGGATTAAATTCTACCCTGCTATTTTCAGCTTAAACTATGACATGGCTTGCAGAACTTTTGCTCCTGTTTGTTCATCTAAATTAAGAGTATGTAGCAATGATTACTATATATGCTACTGGTATTTCAAAGAAAATCCAAGTAAAATTCTTTCCGTGTGTGTGTGTGTGTGTGTGTGTGTGTGTGTGTATGTGTGTGTGTTAATCGAAACAAGATTTCTCAGTTTTTAATTTTAAATTGAAGTTGGCAGCATACATTCATGCTATCACACCCAACCTGCCCAGGCCCAACAGTGCACCAGTCAGCATGGAGCTTGACTTGATGTGAAGTCAAAGTAAGAAAGAACCATTGCCCTGTCTCTTACGTGGGACTTCCAGCTCTCCTCACATCATGTTAGAATAGGAATCATGCTCTGCACTCCCCTCATCCATATCTCCGAAAGTGGTGTGAGGGCTTGCTTGGGAGATGGATTTTGTGATAAGCGGATCTCATGGGTAAATGAGCCAACTGCTGGATCCTTCCATTGGAGATGGTCAGCACACGATGCCATGTTCTCAACAGAAGGTCTTCTGGTTCCACGGAAGGTTGGATTCAGCAAAGAAACTGCCAATCTTCTTTAACTAAGTTTAGGTATACTTGCTTTCTTCGGCTTTCCCCCAGTGACTGGTGCACGCACACATTGTGACTAAGCCACGTCCATGCTCTCTCCCCCAGTCAGCACACAGTTGGAAAGTGACACTTCGTCAGGCAGCTATTGAAAAGCTAGTTTAAGACTGGATGCAGAAGAGATTTTTAGAATTCCACAAATGTGGTTCTATTTCAAAACAGAAACTTGTCCTAACGAGGATCCATTCACCAATGCCAAACTAAACATTGTTGTCGAATAAGGCACAGAGAAATAAAGGGATGTTGGAGTATCTTTTCTAGAAAATACGATTTATAGGATATGTCATTTTTTGAAAGTCCAAAAGGAACACAAATATCCCTCTCTGAACCCGCTGAATACTTAACCATTAATTATGATTTACTTATAAAGGTCTTCTGTAGAGTGAACAAGGGCTCAGTATGCACAGTGGTGGTTTGACTTTCCTTCTTTTGACATCTGGTAAAAATGAACTATGATATCATCAATCATATTAACCCTGTGGTATTGTGTCAGTCCTTGGGTGTTCCCAGATTTCATCTGACGGCTTTTTCTAGGATTCAAACCATAAACACTTTCTCCAAAGACTGTAATGAGAGGTACAGATAAAAATCAAGGGGACTGGAACTGATTTTAGAAGGCCTAAATAAATAAATAAATAAAATAAACCAAACAACACTTCTGCCCTCTTTCTTTAACCCGTGAAATTGATCCTTCACCAAAAGCCCCTACAAATATAAGTAGCCAGTAGCATCATTAGTAGCCAAAATCTAGAGATATAAGTTTAATCACCCAGAACTAAAGTAGGGGGGATTTGGGGGGAACGATATTAAATTTGTTATGAAACGGTATAAAGCCGTATAAGAAAATATGCATTACCATGAATTTGTGCACAATGTAATAATGTGCACAGTGATAACTAATATGAAAAGCAAGCAAGAATAATAAAGTTTTTTATTGACAACTTCCAGGAGCATCTTATTTACGCAACAAGGAAAAGTAAGCAAAATGGTAAGCAAAATGTTTAAAACAATGTGTTGATAGCAAAACAGTATTTTCTCCTACTTTGAACATTTCTATTTCTCTTTTCAGATGTCTATCCAAAACTCAAAATTTGGAAGCCAACTTCCAATTAAATATCAAAATATTGTGTTAGTTTTTGAAGCTCTTTAATGGTTGTTTGAACTGTAGACAACAAATTAGAGTAAGGAGCAGTGTGTCACGGTAACTTATCTGAGGGATTTTCAATTCATCTTGTACTAAATAAACATATACCTTTTTAGGATTACTCACCGCAAGGTAAGGACCCAAGAGATTTTACAAAGACCTTTGTGAGGCAACTAGCTAGTCTTTCCTCCCGCTTGGTTCTCAGCCTTCTTGGATAAAGTGAGTGATGCACATGCACGGGGGCAGCTAGCAGTTCTGATCGTAGGCAACTGATTATTGGCAGTCCAGTGCATGTGGGTCAAAATGATGCTTACCATTTCCAGGCTTGGCCCATAAAAGCGGCAAACATGTGATTCTCTACATTCTTTCCCCTTTCATCGTACCTTGGAAGCTGTCTGTGGAACACAGAGCCACAGGTGGAATGGGGTCAGCTCCCTGAAGCATGGAGAGGAGGGATCCAGCAAGCCGGGACACCCATTTGGGGCTTTAAACTGGCAAACAATAAACCACTGATATTAGGGAGTTTATTTATTAGAGCAGCTAAAGCTGCCTTTGTTGATACAAGTTTGAACTAATTTAGAAGTAATTCTGAATTGGTTTTTAAGTCTGAATGCTAATAGGCTTATAGAAATATTGGGTCAAAGGTATCTCTTAATAATTCCAACAAAGTGGGGCCCCTGACTGGTTCAGTCCACAGAGCACGCGACCCTTGATCTTGAGGCCACAAGTTTGAGCCTCACATGGGTATAAAAATTACTTAATAATAAAATCTTTAAAAGAAAATAATTCCCACAAAATAACTCCAGTCATCATGAAAAGTTCATCTTTTTATGAGCTGCTAGCCAGCTTTGACATAAGGAGTTTGAATAGTTAGAATAAAAATAACAAAGAAATAATACAAAGCTCAGGGACTCACATACATCACTGGTTATATCAGTTTTCCATGGTAGAAACATTTCCATGGCAGAAATTCTAGTTACTTAATAAGCTCAACTTACTTATGAATCTCAGAGCCTTATTGAAACTGAATTCTTACATGCAGACCACATGAAGAATTGACTTCTGAAGGAACAGTTCCCAATTCTATGACGTTTGCATCACACTTAATTCCTAGTAGAGTTGGTCTTCTTTAGTTAACTGGAGGTAGTGACCATGGAGGAAGAAGAAAATAGTGAATATTCCTTTTTTTTGTAAGCACTCTGTAAATAGTTACACAAAGAGGCAAAAGTCATGGACAACAATCTCAGCAAATTTAGGTCGATATGGTCCAAAAGGCAACAATACCATGCCACACACCCAAATGCTTGTGGAGGATCCAGAGTAGAATTATTTGTAGTTGATAACTTTTGGGGTGATGCTCAACCCATAGCATTCCAGGACTTCTATCTGACCACAGTGCACTGTGTCAGCTGGGCAGATAAGAGTCTTCCTGTAGAGATTTTGAGACTCAGATATGACAACAGCAGTAAGTCTGGGCCATAACTAGACACAGTGGTAAATAAAGTGTGGTGTTTAAATGGAAAGTGGTGCTGGTCTTCAAAGGAAAATGATGCAAATCTAGGAGAAAGAAAGGGACAGAGGCAAGGACAGGGAATGAATGAGTGAATAGGAGAGCAAGGCTAGGTGACTGGTCGCTCCTGTCCCCCTGGTGACAGACCTTCCTCTGGAACGCAGTGAGCTCCTGGCTTTTGCAGTGGAATAAAGGTGCAAATGAACAGCGCCTTCCAGGCTCCCTGGCGCAGGCTGCCTGGTGAGCATTAGGTTATGTCTTGCACACAACTTTTTCTTCCAACTCTCCCTCCTCAGTTTTCATAATACTCTTTCCTCTGCTTTACTATGTTTTCGGCAAGCACTTTCCACTTATCTGTAGTGATCTGGATCCAGTATCACCTCCTCTGTGAAGTTTTATCAAATTCTGTTAGATGAAGTTAGTCATTTCTGCACCTGTGTTGGCATAGTACTTCCACATTCCTGAATTACAACTATTTGCTTCTGCACCACTCATCGCTCCGCTGGGTGCTCTTGAGTGGGGCTGGAGTATATGAATCTCTAGCATCTAGCAGTGCTTGGCACATAGTAACTTTTCATTAAATGTTCATCGAATGAATGAATGGGCACAGCCAATTTAGTTGGTGTTAACCTCCTTTGTGATGTCTGAAAACACCAAGGTACCCTTAAAAATGGGTGTGACTCTCAATATTTTGAAAAGAACACTTCCCTTCTAAGGAACTCTGCCTTTTTGCCCTCTGTTCTCACAATCTTGAGGCAAGATCTTTCTAGAATACTTATCATTTTATAGTTGTTGTATTTCTCATGAGAACTGACTCAATCCTGCAGCAAATGAGGCTTTTGTATTCCAAGAATCACTCCTAGGATGAATTTACACCTAGAGAAATTACGCCGGAAAATTCATTTGAAAAACTTCAAAAATTACTAGGATTATTACTATGTCTTATTATTATATTTATTAACAGGAGGCAGTCCATTTTATTGTTCAAACTAACGAGAGATGTCAATCACACCACAAAGCACAAAACTGATAATATAGATTCTTTTAGAGGCTAAGACAAGCCCAAAGCATCTTATCAGCATAGTGAGTGAGACAAAGTTGTGTATCCGAAGTGTCAGCAATTGGCTCTCCATCACATTGCAATCAAGATTTCCAAACTCACTACTTTTAATCCAGGGGGCAGATACATAAAATACACCAGCAGCTTACATGGCCCCAGGGCTTTTACCTTCTTGTTTCAAAGAGGAATGAGCAATTGGATCACCAGAATTTTTAATATCTACGGAAGAAAACAAAGAAAGGAACAAGAGCAAAGGGATTTTTCCCCCCTGCATGTGTATGTCTTCCTGTCTGTTTCGGTCTAATGTGGGTCTATATATTTATATACAAAGGCAAGATGACTTGTATAGTATATGCAAGTATGTATACCCAAGGGTATATATGGAGATACGTGCATATGTAGATGTATAAATCTGAAAGAGCTCTTCTGATATATTTTCTTTCCCCTTCAACCTTTCATAAGGTGAAGTTTCATCAAACCATATCATGTGACTCTCCAGGAACCTCACTGAATGGGTCTGACTCATCGTCTGGGAATTTTAAATAGGCATGTGCTTTCATGAGAGTTAATACTTAAAAACACACATACACACAAACTGGCAGTGAAAGAGAGAAAGACAGAAAAAAACACATACAAGCGAAACTTTTGCTTGGCACAAACACTCGGGTCAGACACTGGCCACTCCATATTTCACAGTTAATTACCAGGTGGAATTACCTTTAAGAGTGAAGGTGGTGGCTCGGTGCTCAAGGGACGGAGGCAGTAAATCTACAGTTTGTATCCTTAAGCCAGCCAGGTTTGGATTAAGCAGTGCAAAGAAGGGCCCCTAAAATAACTGACCCTGATTCCCCTCTGTGATAGGCGTTCTCCTCAGAAGCGAGGGCTGTGTCTGCCCACTAGTGGTCAGACGACGGATCTGGGATCCAGACATTCCCTAGAGGATTTTATGCCAAGTTCTTTCTGGATCACCGTCGTGATGGCAGTGGTCACCCAGTCTGATTTTTAAGCAAGGATTTGGGGATCTGTCAACTCAGCGGTATCAGAAAAGTTAGTAAGAGCAGCAGGCTAAGTTAACTCCAAGCAAAACTTCTATTTGAAAAAGTTCCTTAAAACTCTTATTGATGAGTAAACTTTGCAGTGGAAATGAGATTGTTAATCTCTTACCAAAGACTCAACTATGTCAATAACACCTAATATAAATAAACAGCTTTGTTCTCTCCTTTCCCAGACACCCAGAGACCTAAAATATTTCTCAGACATAAAGTACCCACTGGGATAGTTTCCTGTTTGAAATTCACTAAATGTTTTTTCATGGACAATGGAATTAATTGGAAAAAACTTAGGTTGAAATTAAAACTTTTCCACTAATGGGGACCAACCTATATTTTCATCATTATCTCCATTAAGTCACTAAAAAAAATCTATATACAGGCTAAACTCAATTAAACTCTTCTTCTTAGAAGAATATTTCCAGTTTGTTCCCCATGCTTTGCTCATGACTGCCCATTGGAACTACCTACCATGTTCTAATGTCTACATATGCAAATAATGCCTTCGATTCAAATGTACACACACACACACACACACACACACACACACACACACAGCTATTTCTTTCTCTTAAAATCGATTCATTCAAGGTCCAGCCATTGTCATATGCCTAAAATTGAAGTTGTCCCAAACAATTCCACCAGATCCAAGCTGTCTTATCAGCTTCTTTAGGAAATATACATTAGGATAATTTCAGATTTCAAAGCCCAAACCTGGAACATAAAAAAAAAGCAATTCCCTATTTGATTATACTGCCTCCAAATAAATTCGGTACAAAACACATCAAAAGAGGAGAATTAATTAGACAATCAAGCTAGGAACTGCCAAGAATTGAACAATTATACTTTTTAATCTCTTCTCTCTAAAATGTTACCAGAAATCATATTTCAGACACAAGAGAAGGATGTACCTTGTACATAGGGAATAGTTGATAGTGTCGTGGAGGTGAAGGATTTTTTTGTCATGTAACTCTTTGAAGGATTTTTCACTTTGTCATTATAAAATGCCTCTTTTCTGTTTCAGGCCATGGGGGAGGCATGTAGATACATGTATGGAATATCTATCATCAGTTATGGTTGTGATTCTTTGCAAACTGAGCATGGTTCATGTAGATCTTTGCTATGATATCAACTATGACCAGCCAGAGAAACAATTGGAACATATTAAATCATTACTTAAATCATTATTATTATTATTTAATCATTATTAAATCATTACTTTTGATCTGTTTACTTACTGATCCATTGTTCATGGAAATATGATCTAGTCATTGAGAAAACCAAATAATGAATAAATGATATGTATGTTGGCACTTATCACTGGTCTATGTGTCATCCATTATACCTCCTTAGAAAGAAGACAGGGGTAGTTAAAATTAAAAAAGGATAAAACAACAGAAATGAACAAGAAAAAATAGCACAATGACTTTTCATGATATAAGTGTATAAAAACGTCTAATCCTTATGCGTTGGTGGCTCAAGAAAATGGGAAAAATTTGAAGGCTACTGTCTTTCAGAAATATTTTATAAAGTTACCTATAAAAAAGAAAAAAGTACCTATGCAGAGATACTCACTATGGCATTTACTTCTCCAATCCACAATAATGATGTGACATAAAAGGAAATAGTAGGTGACAGATAATGGCTGTCACAAATAAAGTGTAATTCACAAGAGCAGGAGGCTAAGGTTAAAAATTTAGCCCTGTTTTTATATATAGCCTAGAGTAATAGGGTTCCCTTATCATCCAGGCTGTATATTTTCCCTTTTAAATAAATTCCTATATAAGAACAGTGATGTCCGTGTTGACACAACTACCTGCCATAGCAACGTGGAGCAGAATATTACAGATATGGTTTTTAATTCTTCATGATACTTACTTGTTTTGGTCACATGAGATAGACTTCCAGAGAGCACTAAGAATAGTTTTAAATGTATCCTCCTGTTGTTAGTATACAAAATATATAAAGAACTTCTACAAGTCAACACTAGAAAACAAATAATCCAATTACAAAATGGGCAGAAAACATGAACAGGCATTTCTCCAAGGAAGACATATAGATGACTAACAAATACATGAAAAGATTCTCAACATCATTCATCATCAGGGACATGCAAATCAAAACCACAATGAGATAGCATCTCCTACAAGTCAGAACGGCTAAAATAAAAAATGAGAGAGACAAGAAATGGTGGCATGGATGTGGAGAAAGGGGAACCCTTTTGCTCTGCTGGTGGGAATCCAAACTGGTACAACCACTGCCGAAGGCAGTATGGAGGTTCCTCAAAAAATTAAGAACAGAACTATCCTATAACCCAGCTTTTGCACTACTGGGTATTTACCCAAGGAATACAAAAGCACGAATGCAAAAGGATACATGTACTCTGGTGTTCATTGCAGCATTATTTAGAGTAGCCAAATTATGGAAGCAATGTACTTGTTCACCAACAGATGAATGGATAAAGAAGACATGTTGTATAATGGAATATTATTCAGCCATGAAAATAATGAAATCTTGCCACTTGCAAAAACATGAATCTTGAGAGTATAATGCTAAGTGAAATTAGTCAGAGAAAGACAAATACCATATGATTTAACTCCTTTGTGGAATTTAGGAAATAAAACAAATGATCACAGGGGGAAAAAAAGAGAGAGGCAAACCAAGAAACAGACTCTTAACTCAAGAGAACAAAGTGATGATACCAGAGGGAAGATAGGTGGGAGGATGGGGGAAATAAATGATGGGGATTAAGAATACACTTATCTTGATGAGCACTGAGTATACATGGAAGTGTTGAATCACCATATTGTACACATGAAATGAAAATAACACTTTATGTTAACTATGCTGGGATTAATATTAAAAAATTAAAAATAAAAATTAAAGGAAAAAAGTATTCTCCTGTTGATTTTGTTGACAGTGAAAATTTCTTCATTATATGGAGAAAACCATGATATTATAATGCTGAAAGAGAATTTATTTATCATTGAATTCAATTGTCTAGTTTGCAAATGGAGAAAATGAGGACCAGCATGTTTCAGTGACTTTCTTAGGGTCATATATCTAGCTATAAAAAAAAAAATCACAGCTACCATACCCTTTTTTGGGGGGTGACAATTTAATATGCTTTCTATAACACCATACTTCCCTCTTGATATTTTGATTGCAATTTTGTTTGATTTAGTATTTGGTATGACAGTTTTCATATAATGTTCTTTAGCAATGCATTTTTTACTATAACATAGGACCTATGGGTTCTAACATCAAGTTCAATCACTAATCAAACTAAATCTTCTTCAGTGGCTGGTAGTTCTTGGCATAAAGGGAAGTTGGTATAGGTTAAAGAGACGGGGGAAGGTTACACTGCCTTAGCTCAAGCTGTATAACATATTACCACCGACTGGGTGGCTTAGGCAACATACATTTATTTCTGACAGTTCTGGAGTCTGGGAAGTCCAAGATCAAGGTGCCGCTGACTCAATGTTTGATGGGAACTCTCTTTGTGGTTTGCAGACAACCATCTTGTATTTTCACATGGCCAAGAGAGAGAAAGACTTCATGTCTCTTCTTTTTTTGATAAGGGCCCACCCTCCATGCCTTCCTCTCACCGGAAGTTAGGCCCCACTTCCAAACTCTATTGCACTAGATTAGGGTTACAGCAAGTGAATTTTGGGAGGGACATGAACATCTGTCCAGAATAGCTCCCAGAGAGGAAAAAAGAGCTGTGAGTGGTTAGAGTCTCTACATTCCTGTGAAATCTCCCAGCACTTCAGCACAAGTGGCCACGGATTCACTGAAGGTAAGAGGATTTTCTTTTCTCTCTTGTCAAAATTTAAAATTCACCCTTTGAGAATGTACCACTTAAAAAAATAATTGCTATTGACTCTTATTTTTTCTGAGTGTGAAAGTAATACATGCTATCTGCAAGCGTGTTGAGAGCCGAAAAAGAAAGAAGGAAATAAAAATCACCTGTAATGTCATCACTCAAAGATAAAGACAATTCAAATGTTAAATATTTCGGGGCATATGCTTAGCATATGTACACATTTTTTTTTTAATTTGGAAGGCAAAAGAAATCTGAGAGAGTTCTAATTAAGTGTTTTACGGTAATTTTATTAACATTTCTTCATGAATGGGGTGAAGGTTTACAAGAATACTATTCTACGGGAAGGTCCGAAGTCTGGTGCTGAGACAGAGGCAAGGAGTTTTGTTGTAGAAAAGAGGTGGGAGCATCAGGGGTACTCCCAACCCCCGCACTTCCTTTGAAAGCGTCGTTGACCATTCACTCCCAGACTTATGTGTAATGACCGTGTTTTTCAGTGTTGATTGGACAGATTCTCACCAGTCAAGAGCTTTCCCGCACACTGGTTATGAATGAAGTTGGTCAGCAGCACTGGGCTTAGTGTATTTAGATTAGCTGCTCAACTCAAAGTATTCTTCGAGATGAATTCTTGCACGCATCCTCCCTCAGGCAGCTGAGACTTCCATTAGCTTAGAACAAGTCATTTCACCTCAAATAATCTTTGCACTTCTAGAATACCTTCATGTCAGACAGACTGCAATTTGCTTCACATACACAAATGAGACACTTTTTGAAAGAGTACAGTCTAATTGAAACTGTCTTGAATGTCTTTATTCTAGACAGCATTTATTACAATATCTATTTTTACATACACTTTAGATTTTCCCACTTTCAGGCTGATTAAGGTCTGAAGCATGAAGTAAAATCATGCTTTCTTTATTTTTAATGTTTTGGATCATTTTAATGGTCAATCCTTAAATGGTCTTGAATCTTAAAATGGTCAGTTTTTTAAAATTTTATAATAAGAAATTGACAACAAAGTGGAAATGTGGGAACCCACACCCTTTCTTGTCTCTTGAAACTGATAATATGGAGAAATGAAAGACCGATTCATGATGTTCTGAACACTAAAACAGGCATATTCTTTCAGAATATAAAAAGATTCATTTTCTGTCTGTCGGCTATGGCTACCTTCAGCTTTTGTTTTTGGAGATATTTTGTTAGGCTTTTTCTCACTCTCTTCACACATTTAAGGCAGTGTGTTAAAAGCACAAACGATCAGTATTTATTGAATGTCCTACTATGTGAGTCTAGGCTTCAGAACAGAATAGAGTAGACCTCAGAACACGTTTCATTTCCATTTCTCAGGCTTTGCTCGGTTTTGCTTGTTAGCACTTTCAACTTGACATCATTGATTCTAGGCCATTTCTCACTTTCTCTCCAGAGAATCACCTCCTCTTTCTTCCAAGCTCACTTCTTCATCCTTTGTTGTTTTGTTGTTTGTATTGATTATTTATTACACAGGTAATACATGAATGAATGATCACTGCGAAAAGATTCAAGCTCTGTAGACTCATGTAGAGTAAACAGTACAAGTCACAGTCTCCTCACACATGAACTCAATTTCCTTAGCAGAAATGATCAGGCTAAGATTTCTGGTCTTTGTTCCATTCATACTGAATACATATACTGCATTAAATACAAATGAGACCGTAGAACAGGCATTGTTCTGTGACACATTTTTTCATTTAATGGGCAGCTTTGGAATTTGGGTCTGACTACTACGTGGGTCTATCATATTCTTTTTAATTGTTGCATAGCATTTAATAATATTTGATACTTTATATTTTACCTAAAAATCTCTTTTTAGGCATATTTAATTCTCTTCATATTTTTAATCGTTTAATACACAACAAAACCTATAACATTATGTACACATATTTCTATGAGATAGATGAATGAGACTCACATTCCAGAATCAAAACATACATATTTAAATTTAGATAACTTCTGACAAATTGCATACCCATCACCATTATATGACAGCCCCCATTTAAAAAAATCTTTACCAACACAGAATATTAATGCTGGTATTCATTCGGTCAGCATAATAAAAACCATACCAGTTACTTTGTGTGAGTGGATTCTTAAGACACTGAAGACATGAAATCTTCAGTCCTTGATACTGGGTTGGGTGGCGGGTGAGGGAAAAGGTGGTACCACTGGTGAATCCTATGCTTCTAACTTATAAATTGAATGGATAATGGGGCCAGTCACGGAGACAAACAAGAAATCCCATAACGAGTGTTCATGAATTGAATTCAGCAGTTTTTGAGGCCAGTTAAGAATGCAACATAAGGCATTGGTTAAAGGTATTGGAAGACTGGAAAAGACAAAATAAGAAGTTGGAAGTGTAAGTTATGGGGCGCCTGGGTGGCTCAGGGAGTTGAGTGTCAGACTTCGGCTTGGGTCATGGTCTCACAGTTCATGGGTTCGAGCCCTGTGTCAGGTTCTGTGCTGACAGCTCGGAGCCTGGAGCCTGCTTCAGATTCTGTGTCTCTCTCTCCTTCTCTGTCCCTCTCCCATTTGCGCTCTATCTCCCTGTCTCTCAAAAATAAACATTAAAAAAATTGTTTTTAAAAAGGAAGTGTAGGTCATGGCAGGAAGGAGCTACCACTCCTTGGAATTGTGAGGAAGTGGAAGGAAAAAGCTGAAGAATCACCGGGATGTTGGAGCACACGAAAGCCACGGTGCTGAGATCCAGACAATGGAGGCCGTGCCCACCTCCTTGGTCCCTGGACGTAAAAAACCCTAGAGGTCAATGCTTGAAGACCTGGGACTGTCCAAAGGAAAAGCAAAAACAAAACCCAAATCCCAGAAACTATAGCTAATTGCTGTACTGGAAACAACTGGTGTTTCCAGGGTGAAGAATTATCATTCTGGCAATGTTGAGAGAAACAAATCAGTCTGAGAACAGCGCTTGAAATTGGTGGGGGCCCCACGAACTCTGATTCTCAGATGAAATCCAATAGGCTGTATGATGGCCAGAGGGGCCGGAGCATTCGGAACCCTCTAAAGTCTCAGCGCAAATAAACTAACGCTCTTTTTCAGTGTGAAGACCAACATGGAGAATTTTCTAGGGTGTTAATCCAATCTGAGAGATGGAGATAATAGGGGGAAGACAGACGATCAAGGTTTTGTTAACCTTTTCTATAAATGGCCAGATGGCAAATACTTCAGGCTTTGCTAACTATTGAATCCCCGTCAAAAACTCCAACCTGCCTTTGTGGTAGGAAAGCCATCGAAGGCAACAAGCAAGCCAAGGGCTGAGGCTGTGTTCTAATCAAGTTTATTTATAAATAACAAATGGTGGGCCAGGTTTGGTCCGTGGATGGGGACACTGAAAGGGAACAGGTGTGAAAAATCTCAGGCAATTTCTAGTGATGTTTTTGTTAATTTTGAAGGTGACCAAAGCAGGTGCTGGAAAGCAGTGAGGCTGACATCTCTCTTTGTCCCCATTCACTCCTGAAAATACAGAAAAAGGCATCTCACTTTTATTTGATTTTATTTTTAATATTTTTTAAATGTTTATTTACTTTTGAGAGAGAGACAGAGACAGAGACAGAGTGTGAGTGGAGGAGGGACAGAGAGAGAGGGAGATGCAGAATCTGAGGCAGGCATCAGGCTCTGAGCTGTCAGCACAGAGCCTGACATGGGGCTCAAACCCACGGACCAGGGCGCCTGAGTGGCTCAGTCAGTTAAGTGTCAGGCTTCAGCTCAGGTCATGATCTCACAGTTCGTGGGTTCGAGCCCCATGTCAGGCTCTGTGCTGACAGCTTGCTCAGAGCCTGGAGCCTGCTTCAGATTCTGTAACTCCCTCTATCTCTGACCCTACCCTGCTCGCACTGTCTCTCTCTGTCTATCAAAAGATAAATAAAAAACATTAAAAAAAAACAAAAACAAAAAAAACCCCACGGACCATGAAATTATGACCTGAGCCAAAGTCAATCGCTTAACCGACTGAGCCACCCAGGCACCACGGCATCTCACTTTTAAAAAGGATTGAAAATATGAGGCGCCTGGGGAGCTCAGTAAGTTAGGCATCTGACTCTTGATTTTGGCTCAGGTCATAATCTTACGGTTTGTGAGGTCAAGCCCCACGTCAGAGCCTGAGAACACAGAGCCTGCTTGGGATTCTCTTTCTCCCTCTCTGTCCATCCCTCCCCTGCTCTCTCTTTTTCTCTTTCACTCTCAAAAATAAATACAAATAAATAAACTTTAAAGAGGACAGAAAACAAAAGCAACGGAAGGGGATTTGTGATCAAATTCAGTAAGTTATTTTAAGACAACAAGAATAAAATACAGAATAATCTGGCTCTAAACAATGGAATCCCACTGAATGATATGCCTAGAAAACTATAACCTAATATTGAAAAATACAATCACAGAAATATTCTTAATTTCTTTGATCTCATTAAAAATATTGGGTTACAGAAGCTCCTGGATGGCTGAGTCTTTGCTGACAGTTCAGAGCCTGGATTCTGCTTCAGATTCTGTCTCTCTCTCTCTGCCCCTTCCTTGTTTTCTCTCTCTTTCTCTTCTCTTTAAAATAAATAAACATTTTTAATTAAAAATATATAATTTAACGGGCGCCTGGGTGGCTCAGTCAGTTAAGTGTCCGACTTCCGCTCAGGTCATGATCTCACGGTTTGTGGGTTCAAGTCCGGTGTCAGGCTCTGTGCTGACAACTAGCTCAGAGGCTGGAGCCTGCTTCAGATTCTGTGTCTCCCTCTCTCTTTGGCCCTACCCTGCTCGCACTGGCTCTCCGTCTCTCAAAAATACACAAAAGACATAAAAAAATTTTAAAAAATATATAATTTAAAAACTTAGGTTATAGTTTTCTAGGCATAATATTTTGTGGGATTCCTTTGTCTAGGAATATTGTAGTGATAGTTTCATGAATAGGACGCCTACTTAGCTCACCAAGTTGTATAAACTGAGTCTGTACAGCTTTTCATGTATCAACCATATTTCAATGAAGGGATTAAAAAGCAATTAAGAATAAAAAATCCATAAAAACAAACATATCAGAATTCAAAAAATTCAGAAATTAGGTGATTGAGGGAGATTTGAAGAACTATAATAAAGTTCAAGAAGAGGATTGGAAGTGAAGAAGAAAGTTGTGAAATATCTAGTTAAAAGGAGCATCAGAGAGGAAAAAACACAACGATAATGCCTTAAGAAAAAGAAAAGATGGGAAGAATATTTTTAAGTCAGGAAGAGTTTTAGAGAAAGTGATAGGGATAGAAAATTAACAGGGAAAAAAAAGGACCAATACATGTATAATAAGTGTTCCTGAAAAAGAAAACCAAAGCAAAGAATAAAACAAATACTAAAGAATATGATTCACAAAAATTTTTCTGTCATTAAAGCAATCTAGAAAGACATATTGAAAAGCACTTTATTTACCTTGGAGAACTGGCCCAAATTGCCAATACCAATTACAACCTCAAAAATTACTGGACTTTAAAGAAAAAGAAAAAAAATTGGGGCAATTGAACAAAAAGAAGACTAAGTCATTCATACAAGAAACAAAACCACATTGCCAACCTGATTTATGTCAAAGGAATTGGAAACTTAAGATACTCAAGAAAATAAGAGGTGCAATTTTATATTCTGACAAAATGTACTTTAATTCTAAAGGCTATGCACAGACCATTATGAGCACCCCCAAAACTCGGGGCATATTGCTCCTTGTGTCTTTATTAAGGAATTTCCTAGAGAACAAGCTACAGAAATTGGAATTATTGGAAAAGTACCAGCCAAATGACAGGTAGGTTTTTAAATGCCATATGATCGTAGAATGCCAAAGAAAAAGAAGTTTTTTCAAAACCAAAGTGATAAAGGCAGATGATTTTCAAATATGCAACAGTTGGATAGATACACTGATAAATTTTCATCAGCACCAATGGATTCCAGATGACCACAGAATAATGTATTTAATATACTATAAGGAAATAATGCAACTGTGAAGTCTATCTTCAGGAAAAAAATAACTTCTACAAATGATACTAAAGACATTTTTGATGCACACCCAAAGGAGATTCCCTCCCAAGGACCCTAACTAAAGAAATGTCTAAAAACAGGAGAAAGTAAAGTCAGATGGGGGAGTCTGATGTCAGAGGGATGAAGACGAAGAGAGTATCAAATGTGAGAATAAGTCTAAGCAAATATAATCAAACACTAATGGTGTAATGCAATAATACTACTGTCTGGCTGACAGAAAAATTAAAAACCTCCAGATAATACTAAAACATTGGATAAAAATCGCAACTATGTCAGGGGACTTTGATGGTAGGACAGGATGGGGCACTTCAGTTATAGAATGGGAATCCCCTTTATCATAATTTGTATATATTATATATTGTATACATTTTTGTGTTAATAAAAAACAAATTTCAGAAATAAAACACTCCTATACCTCCAATGGTTGGTTCAAATCAGTAGTTATTTGATTATTACTGAAGTTATTTCTTTTTTTCTTCATGTTTATTTATTTTTGAGATAGAAAGAGGTAGAGCATGAGCAAGGGAGGAACAGACAGAGAGGAGAGAGAGAGAGAGAGAGAGAGAGAGAGAAAGAGAGAGAGAGAGAGAACCCAAAGCAGACTCCAGGCTCTGAGCTGTCATCACAGAGCCCAATGTGGGGCTTGAACTCACAAACCATGAGATCATGACCTGAGCCAA
Source organism: Suricata suricatta (assembly GCF_006229205.1). NCBI lineage: Eukaryota > Metazoa > Chordata > Mammalia > Carnivora > Herpestidae > Suricata > Suricata suricatta. The sequence goes on along the minus strand of NC_043706.1, from coordinate 6,760,450 downwards.
AGTCTGTCACTTAACCAACTGAGCCACCCTGGTACCCCTGAAGAGCTACTTCTTTTTTAACCTATTGTCAAATTGTTAGCTATGATATGTCTAATGAGAAAGTATGATTTTCCTCAAAGATCCTGATATGTGTCATGCCTTTCGGGCTACATTTAAGAAAGAAAAAACCATGTCTTCATTTGCTCTGGAAGATACAGCTGGAATCAGGCTAAAGTCAAAGTCATGAGGAGTATCAACCTCCTTATCAGCCACGTGATTTCCCCACCTAATTTCTCTCCTTTCTTTTCCATATATTCAGATAATTACAGTCATTAGTGTTACATTGTGGTAAAGATATTATCATGATCGCTGTTTCAGGTGAGCGTTTTCAGGGTTCAGAAAGTGAGAAAATGCGGACGTTTGTCCTCAGCTTTAACGTCATGATACGTTAAGTCACCGCAGGGCCTATGAAGGGAGGAGCGGAGACAATGAAAGAAACAGCTCAAAAGCTTTAAATGTAAATGAACGTTAATCATGAAAAACACTGATTAAAGTGTAATGATGTAAAAGTTAATCTAGCTACTATGCAATTAACTCAAAATTACAACCATATATTGTATGTGTAATCACATCCTAAGAAACATATTACATTTTAAAAAATGAAACCACTTTAACAGGATGCTATGGGAGCCCGCTGACAGATAGTTAACTGATTTGATAATTAACTTTTTAAGGCTAGTTCACATTTTGTGTTCCTAATTAATGCCTACTTAATTTTTGATACATTCTATATTAGGTTAAGTGCCCATTAAATGCTGTGCAAGCTCTAGGAGTGGAAAAATCTCTAAACCTCCAAAACCATGTGATTTTATCATTAAATTGCTCAATAGAAATTAACTATGAAAACCAATTTCTCACTAACACCCTAATAAATTTACTCTTGAATACAATTATTAAGAAATAGGTATGATTTTGCTATGATGACTCAATGAATTCGAGTTCTTGCAATGACCACGGTGATGATGGTTTCTAGTTATATAGTCACTAGTAAAAATTTCTTAAGATAACTTGACCAAAATCCCATAATAATCTCTCTGAGGCCCCAGTGATGTACTTAACTATTTCTTCACCTGCATCAGAAAGCAGTAGAGCCCAGGATTGAAATCCTGTGCAAGAACACCAGGACAGATGGTCCAGTCCAAACACCAGAGCGCAAGTAGAAGACATGGGGTAAGACACGGGGCAACTTTCTGTCTTATCGCAAGTGTCAGATTCTCTCTTAAAACAATAGGGGTGACAATGCTTATTACCTCCAGGTGTGGCTGAAAAATTAAACAAACGTGCCAGATGCATGGCACACAATGGTAGCTACAACAAACCATATTCACAGCTAATGTTTGCAAAGTAACCAAGTTCTTCATACAAACTCATTCTCCCACTATTGTCCTGAAGAAATTTCCCTCCCATTTCTCAGATGAGAAGTCTGAGACACCGAGATCATTGCCAAAACCTGGGTTAGCTAGTAACGGGTGGAACCAAGTAATTGAACCCAGATAGTCTGAGTCCAGAACTCAGGCTGTTAACAACTATGCCACGCAGTTTAGTAAAACTAACAGGATTTGCAGGTAATTTGCTACCTACCCTTCTCTGCAGTGTGTCCGTGCTTCTCAAACTAGTGAACTCTTAATTAAGCCTGCAGTATATTGAATGTTTTGTACCCTATGCTTTTATGAAACTATTCAGTAATATGGCAACTTTTCCTGGATTTACAGTTAGAAGAATCTTAAAGGGGAAAAATGAATATGAATACATTGAAGAAAATTTTAATGTTAGGTATCTAACATATATTATAAACTAAACTTTTTTTTTGAAGTATCACATACACAGTAAACCGCCTTAATGACTAGAGTAGGGCTAGGCGAATTTTCAAGTAACCCCAGCCTGGGCACCTGGGTGGCTCAGTCGGTCAAGCAACTCTTGATTTCAGCAAAGGTCATGATCCTCTCTATTCGTGAGCTCGAGCCCCACATCGGGCTCTGTGCTGGCATGAAAAAGCTACTTGGGATTCTCGCTCTCTCTCTCTCTCTCCTTCTTATTCTTTCTCTCTGCTCCTTCCCCACTCATTCTCTGTCCCTCTCAAAAATAAATAATCATTAAAAAACAACAACAACCCTTTGAAGCACATCCGTGGACCAGCACCAACATCAAAACTGAAGCCTCCTAATGTGCTTTCGCTCACCATCTCTTCTCTAACGTCAGTCGCTATTTGATTTCTAATGTCATAGATTTTTTAATTGCCTGTTTTAGAAATGTATAGATGGAAGCACACCCCGTGTATTATCTGTCCCTTATCTCTGGTTTTGTTCATTTAATGTTATACTTGTGATATTTATCCATTTCGTTGTTCATAGCTGCCGTCGCCTTCTCATTGCTGTGCAGCATTCATTTTACGAAGACCCCACAATTTATTCATCTCTTCTATCATTGATGAGCCTTTAGTTTATTTGTAGTTTGGGGCTATTTTTTAAAATGTTTATTTATTTATTAAAAAAATTTTAATGTTAATTTATTATTGACAGACAGAGAGAAACAGAGCATGAGTGTGGGAGGAACAGAGAGAGAGGGAGACACAGAATCCGAAGCAGGCTCCAGGCTCTGAGCTGTCAGCACAGAGCCTGATGTGGGGCTCAAACCCACAAACCACGAGATCATGACCTGAGCTGACATTGGACCCTTAACTGACTGAGCCCCCGAGGTGCCCCACTTTATTTGTTTATTTAAAGAGTTGGGGAAGGGCTAGAAAGAGAGGGAGAGAGAGAATCCTAAGCAAGCTCTGTTTATGATTCTGTCTATGATTACCCATAACTTTCTTTTCTCAAAGTACCATTGTTAGGTTTTGGTTTATAAGCTATACTGAACTCTTAAAACAAATTGAGAAAAGTTATCCCTTTTTTATTTTTTGGAAGACTTTGTGCAAGTTTGGTTTTAATTTTTTATGAGTTTTTACTAGATTGTATTGGAGAAACTCTATGCTTACAGTGTTTTGAAACTGTATGCTTACAGTGTTTTGTTTGTTTGATTTTTGTTTTTGTTTTGTTTTGGGGTTTTTTTGGAAAAGTTTGTAACTACAGACCAGAAAAAAAAAAAAAAACCATTCAGTGATAGTTTGGATTTTCTATTTCTTTTTGTGTCCATTTAAGAAGTTTTTTCAGAACTTCTCTATTTTATCTAAAATTTCAAATTCATTGACTTGGAGTTTTCCATTGTGTCCTATCATGGTGTTTTAAAAATGGTAAGTTCTTGAGGCACCTGGGTGGCTCAGTTGGTTAAAAGTCCAACTTCATCTCAGGTCACGATCTCACAGTTCGTGGGTTCAAACCCTACATCAGTCTCTGTGCTGACAGCTCAGAGCCTGAAGCCTGATTCAGATTCTGTGTTTCCCTCTCTCTCTGCCCCTCCCTGGCTTTCTCTCCCTACACCCCCCCAATAAATAAATAAATATTAAAAATCATTTAAATGAAAATAAAAATTGTAGGTTCTCTAGTGATGTCACCCTAATTTGACTTTGGTAATTTGTATATTCTCTCTCACATATATGTGCACACATATACAGCCACATCAGGCATTACCAAGCTTAATTAATTTTTTGTAAAGGCAATTTATTGCCTCATTGTTTCTTTCCATTGCATACATTTTTTAAAAACTAATACCTACCCTTTTTCTTTTCTTTTTTCTCATTCCTACTTGGTGGGGTTTAATTCAACATTTTTTCCTAATTTGTCTTATGGATGTCTATTTTGTTGGTTCCTCAGCCTGTCTTCATTTTCCATTACAAAAGTTCAAGGCTATGTATTTACCCATTATCACAGCTTTAGCCACATCCCATTTTGAATTTTCATTATCATTTAGTTCAGAATAATTCTTAATTTTCATGGTGACTTCACTGACACATAGGTCATTTAAAAGTATATTGTTTAATTTTCAGATATTTGCAATTATAAAAATTATCTTTATGTTACTGATTTGTAGCTAAATTTCATTGTCATCAGAGAGCATAATCATTTGATTGCAATCTTTTGATAATTGTTGAGATTTACTTATGGCTCAGTATGTGAGTCAGTTTTGTAAATGCTCCATGTGTATTTTTGATTGTGAATGAAGTGTTTTGTAAGGACTAGTTTTGGCGTTACACATTTTACTCTTTTGCATAGTATACAGCATTTAAAATAGCTACATTTCTTGTTAAATTAAACCTTTATTATTATGAATAGTTCTCTTTGTCTAAAGTCATGTGATTTGCCTTAATGTCCATAATATATCTACACTGGCTTCCTTTAAGTTAGCTTTTATGTGTTTTATTTTCCCTTCATTTTGGTTTCAGCATTGTTTCTTATCTTTGGGAAACAATAGAATTGGGTTTTGTTTGTTTTTAATCATGTCTGGGTCTCACTTACTTTTTAACATACCATGTTTGGTTTCCATATCACAACATTAAATCGTATTGACTCAATGGCTTTCATGTCACCAAATCGAACATGTGCTTTCCAATTCCTTGTCTCTCTACTTTATTTGCTACTATTGAATGCTTTTTGTGTCTTGAAATTCCCTCTTTTCAGGCTTCTTATAAACCACACTTTTCTGGTTCTTCTCTGAACAGTGCTTTCAAATGTTCTTAGGGTCTCCTTCTTAAGACTTACATCCTTTGGACACTGGTTTTCTAAGTGTTTTGTTTGAAGTCCATTGTTCTTTTTAGTCAACTCACTCGACTGTGGTATTTTTACTATTGTGCTCATTAACTTCTCCATGATGCTAGCAACTCCCAAACATATATCTTTATGTCTGATCTTCCCTTTGGTGTAGACTTAGAAATCTTACAATCTGTTATAAAATCCACTTGGACATTCCACAGATATCTCATACTTAAAATACCCATAAGAATAATTGTTTTCATGTTCTAACATCTTCCCCTTCATCAGAACTTTGATTCATTTAATGCAACAATAAATCTTTATATAAGGACAGCTATAGTAATCTTAGGCTCTTTTATTGTATGTTTGGTCCTGGAGCCATAGAGCCCTTGTACAAATGAATTCTTGCAAGTATGTCAATTAAAGAAAGGCAGAGCTGCTATTTTTCAATGTGTTGAAGTGTGTGTGTTATTTGGGGTTACAGATGGCAGCTATGGAGCATGGATTCCTATTTTTCTTCCCCTTTGGCTTCCTTTTTGCTATTGATCATGGTGACAACTGTAAAAGCGCAGTTGTAAAATCATTTACGTAAACTGTTCCCACCCAGACCTTCTTTCCTAATTGGCAATAAACATTCAACATGTGATGGTCCAATTACAACTGCTTCTCTTTCTTGTCTCATCCATATGCCAAGCTGTTTCTCACTTAAATGCTACTTCTCACAAATTTTTGTTTCCATACAATTTAATTACCGGTTCCTCAATCGGTAATCCCTTTCTGTTCTTTAAAATTCAACTGAAATGGGGGCACCTGGGTGGCTCAGTTGGTTAAGCATCTGGCTTCGGCTCAGGTCATGATCTCACGGTTTGTGGGTTCGAGCCCCGCATTGGGCTCTGTGCTGACAGCTCAGAGCCTGGAGCCTGCTTCGGATTCTGTGTCTCTCTCTCTGACCCTCCCCTGCCCGCGCTGTCTCTGTCTCTCAAAAATAAATAAAAAACATTAAAAAAATTAAAATTCAACTGAAATGTAACTTCCAAAAGGACTTCTGAGTCCTGTGATATGGTCTAAACATCTCTCCGTATGTCCTTACAAGAGCTTGTGGAAACATCCAAGTCATTTTTCAAATCACTTGAAAATTAGGCTCAAAATTCCTCAAAGGCAAGCAGCACACTTATTTTCTGTTCTATCTCTACTGCTAAGTAGAGTGCGAGGCATATGGAAGGTATCAGTAAGTGCTGGTTGAAATGCTGAGCTTAACTGCCTGGTAGTATATGGTTTCAAAACCAGTATCAGAAAACTCAGTATTTTGTAAAATAGACTTAGAGATTACAAAGAATTTTCAATTCAATTTCTTCTAATTTGAGCTCCACAAAAATTTCATAAAATGAAGCATAACTGTTACTCAATTTTACCCTTAAAAATAAAGGAGTCTTATAAATGAATCACTTCACTATCTAGTTAAAAGTAACCGCATATAGAGCTAGAAACTATGTCTTTAAAACATGAAACTCAGAATTTTTATTCACTATCAGATTGTCAATAATTTCTTTTTGTCTTAAGTTGTATCACTTTTACTTTCTCAATAATTCCTTGGAGTTTTCGGACATGTCCGTGTTTTGATAATATCCAAAGAAGTGAAATGATTGTGACTATAATATCTTTGTTGTAATAATATAGTATTTTATTTTTGCCTATTTATACTTTCAAAATGTTTTATTTCCCCTCTTCAAATACTCCCATATGTTCATTAACAGGGGCTCACAGCAATCTGATGCTGGTTTTATAGAATTTATTTTTCTGAGGCACTTGGGTCGCTCAGTCAGTTAAGCATCCGACTTCAGCTCAGGTCACAATCTCACAGTCTGTGGGTTCCAGCCCCACATCAGGCTTTAAGCTGACAGCTCAGAGCCTGGAGCCTGCTTCAGATTCTGTGTCTCCCTCTCTCTCTCCCCTGTTCCTACTTGTACTCCCTCTCTCTCAAAAATAAAGAAACATTAAAAAAACAAAGAAAAACAAATTTATTTTCCTTAATACCCAGTGTCAGTTGTAAGTACCACATGGGAACTTCTGGACACGCCTCTCTCTCTTAGTCGATACAGATTTGGACTTGGTTGAAGCCTTTGTTTTCTTAGAATTTTTTGTTGTTGCTTTTTAATCTGCGTTGGGTAATCCTTTTATGCCGTGCCTTCCTTTGAAGCGCTTGCATATCTGTCTCTTGATTTATGCTTCTACTTTATACAAGTTGCAATTTCCTGTAAAGATTAGGATAACATTTGTCTGATCTGCCATAGGTGTTGTCTTTGTATTTAAATAGGAATATTTTACTTTGTTCTATTTTTTTCTTGCTGTTCTTAGAGCAAGTGCATTTATCTTAAATGGTCAAGTAATTCATGTGTATAAAAGGGAAATAAAAATACTTGACCTCATTTAAATTTGAGGCATGAGACTCCGGATGGTCACAATTATTGCTGTGGGACATTTTGGCCTAGAACTTTTTATAAAAAGGTTTATCAAGTCTAGATTTGTCATCAACTTTGTGAAAATCGGACATTTTCTGCTGCATGAAACATTTTGGCCTACTTTCAAGCCAAAATTCTGGTGTTCTGCAGGTATTTTTACTTATGAAAATTATCTAGGATTATTATTTTATGCATATTTTCAGAATGAAATATAAAAAAATTTCACCTGATTTTAATAATATTAAGTTATAGCTTGATAAATACATCACTTGAGGTAATTTTAAATTGAATTAAATCTACTCATTCTCAGGTGTCTGGGTGGCTCAGTCGGTTAAGCGTCCAACTTCGGCTCAGGTTACGATCTCAGGGTTCATGGGTTCCGGCCCTGCGTTGGGCTCTGGGCTGACACCTCAGAGCCTGGAGCCTGCTTCCCATTCTGTATGTGTGTCTCTCTCTGCCCCACCCCCCACTCTTACTCTGTCTCTCAAAAATAAATAATAAACATTAAAAATTTTTAAAAAATCTAATTATTCTCTCAGGTAACCTCAGGCTACTACCTTGAAAAATACATTCCTAACAAGTAAAATTGCATTAATTACTACTGAATGCTGAGAGAGTTTCCAAGGCAATTAGTTTCTTGCCAGCCCAATACTCATCTAATCTTTTTACTTACAGTGAGCTACTTTAGAGCGGGAACTGTCTTAATGACCATGGTACTCCCAGTAACTGGAATATTTTTTGCCACAAAATCAGCATTAGTAAAAGTTTGTAGAAAAAGATCTTAGCTTCCCCCATAAGACAAAAATAAAAACAAATCAATATTGGAAAGATCCTAAGAAGTCTATTTACTGGAAGATTTATCATAAAGTTTCATTTTTCTTTTTACTATATGAATTAGATTAAGTTAATGGGGGAGGTGAGAGGAGAATGGTGATGTTTTAGATGGGCTCCTATAGCTCATTCCCAGTCAAATAATGGAAATAATAACTAATATCATATATATACAAATACACTTATATTGTTTGAAATGAAGAGTCAGTTTATTCTTTATTCAATAAAAGTATACCTTTTTTTTACAGTTGATCTGAAAATTTTGACTAGGTTGACTGAATGCGTATATTAATAGCTTAAGGTTAAAGCACAATTAAGCCTGTGCTTTGTGAATATGATGGATGTTTTTATCATAGCCCTTTTGTAGCTCCAGAAGGGTCATATTCAGTCTTAACAGAAAACCTCTCAAACTTCATTCTATCCTTTTCTAGTTGAATGGACTTAGCCAACTCACAAGACCTCCTTGTAGATCTGTTAAAAAATGAATAAACAGATGACCTTAAATGCATTTGCACTACTGCACAATGAATGTTGACATGCCAAGGTACTCCATGGGGAAAAAAAATGCCCTAGCCCTAGTCAGTACATATTCAATAAACATTTGTTGTAAAGGATATAATTAAACATTCTCCCAGTGAACTTCTCTGTCATGTTGCTAAACGCATTGTCACTCCGTATAAAGATTTAAGTTCCATGTCTACATATGACCTCAAGAATTGATATCTGCATATTGTACAGAAAATGTAAACATTATAGTGGGCATTTATCTGGTCTTTATTTGTGTAAAATCAAGCTGCTGCTACTAACTTCTGGTCATATATTTTTTTCCGTTAGGAGAAGCCAAAAAAGATTGAATTTGCACATTAAGATAATATAATTAAGGATAATGAAGTTACTGTGGGGTCATTATTCAAGCAAAATCATCCAAAGTAGATTGAAAAAGGAAATGAGTACAGGAAAAAAAAATGAGAATAATCTCTGGAAAAGTCAAAAGGGCATCGTCTAATATATTGTCAGTAGTCACATGGAGTTTCCACTCTAACGTTTTTTTAACTTTTAGTTCAATGCCTTGATTTACTTCTAATACAACAAGTCCTCAAAAATCTATGTATCTCTTTCCACTACATTGAAGATGATTCTATACATTCTCATAATAAAAGTCTCCTTTGTTAGTGTCTTCAATAACTTTGAAACTGGGCTTCGACATCTCAGCCCTGGTCCCAGAAAAGCGATGAGCCATGCTGTAAGGAAGATATGGTGAGGCAGATCGCGGTGACTTTGTGTGAGAGGAAGTTCTTTTTTTTTTATTATTAATAAACAGGCCTTTAGTCTCCAGGGCCCATTTCCCCAGCAATCGATTCACTTAGAGAAATAAAATGTCATTTAATTGGCAGGAAAATTGCCTAAATTTTGTGTGACAAACTCAAAGAAATATATTCTGTGGATGGAAAAAGGAAAGGATATAAATTAAATGTTAATTATGAAGATGATTAAAATGTGATAATATACAAAATTCATCTAGCTCTTTAGTAATTGACACAAAATTATATAAATTTGGGATATGTAATCACAATCAAACTAATATTATAAACTTAAAAAAATAAATTGCTTCAAATTGATGCTTAGTTTCCATTGTGTTGACAGCTATCTACTAAATCTGTAGAGAACGCTAATTTGATAGGAATGACTTGCATTTAAAAGTCAGTTCAGATTTTAGGTTAATTGGCATCCACTTAACTTGTGAAGTCTACCTTGTTAAATATAAATTTTTAAAAAATTAATGCAAATAGAAGTGAGAAAACCACTTGACACAAGGCAGCAATTAATGATATAAAACCAAAATCCAAGAATCTCGAAGTTAGCAAAAATGCAAACTCCTTTATTTGCCCTTGAATTTACAAATCAATCATATGTCAAAATGAAACGTAGAGGAAAAAAAATGTAATGTAGGAAAATAACCTGCCAAAAAGTATAAGGGAGATATCAGAAAACCCAGAATAAATGCAAGCACAAAGATTCAAACAGAAAATAATGAAATAAATGATGAAAAAAAGCCAGATACCCTCAAAGTTTTGTACCTCTTTGTAGCTTAGTCTATGACTTGATTCTATTATTGCTTAGCATCTATTAAAGATTTTTCATCTTTTATCCAACATGCTTTTGTTAATATTAAGATACACTACATAGTCAAGGGTGTTCTAAAGAATGATGTTAATGAAAAGCTCTAGTGCGACTATTTTATAATGACATGCCTCTTCTCTTCCTCTTTATATTCTGGGTCTTTTATATTTCAGCTCAGCATATGTTATTCGTGGTCTCTTATACTTGAAGCACTGAAGTGGTTACTGGGGATATCTATCTGCCAAGTCTACTAGCTGTATTGCTATGAATGGCAGGTTTTAAGAGTCACTCGAGGACATCTCTGATTGACAATCTCCCAAGAACAAATAGGGACAAAGTCAAGCATGTCTAAATGAGGAGAGGTGATCTAGAGCCTTGGGGAGGGTGTTGATGGAACACAGAACAGAACAATATGGAAGACAGATGGGGTTTGGAAGTCCAAAAGTGACGGTGTTTTTTAGTGGTTTTGACGTTGTCCTATTGCCATGGTGTTGGGAAAGGGTGGAAAATTTGTGAAAGGGACAGATTTGAAATGAATCAAGATGGTTCTAGCCCATCAGGAACGCTCAAGGAATGGTAGACACGTGATAACCTTCATCTTGCTTAGCAGACTGTTGAGACTGTAAGTTCAAGATCTAGTCTACTTGAGTATAGATCCTAGCCCTGCAGCTTGCTCTGGTTGACTTTGTGCAAATTACTGCAATTTTCTGCCCTTGGTTTCCTTGTATTTAAAATGGCAAAGATGGTAATTGAGAGCCTGAGACCATAAAGAAACACCTGGCTTGATGAAGGAAGAATAAGGACACAACTCTGAAAATACAATTTCAACTAGAAAGGGCTCAAAAAATGCATGCATTAAATATCAAAACACAGAGCACAGAGGAAAGCACAAGACTTAAGATTAACATCTCTGAAATTTTCCATATTTAATTTTTTTTAATGTTTATTGTTGACAGAGAGAGAGAGACAGTAACAGAGACAGAGCACAAGCCAGGGAGGGCAGAGAGAGGGAGAGAAAGAATCTAAATCAGTTTCAGCCTCTGGCTGTCAGCACAGAGCCTGATGCAGGGCTCAAACCCACAAACCATGAGATCACCACCTGAGTCAAAGTCGGACGCTCAACTGACTGGGCCACTCGGGTGCCCCTGAAATCTTCCAGATTTAAAATAAAACACACCCACAAAAGAAGGGGAGTGAAGCTGGTATCTGCTTGGTGACATGGCAGGTGGTAGGGTGTGGAGGGAGGGTGCCACCTTAACACGCTGAAAAAAAATTATTTTCAAATTAAAATTCTATACCTAGTTAAAATGGTAGTCAAATACGATAGTAAAAACATTCTTAGATATGCAATGACTCCTCACATATCTTTTTATAAGGAGTATATTATTTCTTTTTCTAGAAAAATAAGGATAGGAGTCAAGAAATAGAAATCCATGAGGAAAGAAATGGCCCAGGGAAAAGCAAGCAAATCATATAAATTAACTAATTAAGAAATTTCTATGGGAGGTGGTGGAGCAGGACAGGGAAAAGTTTAAATTAAGGAAATACAGAATTCAAGGAAAGGCATACATCTGTAACTATATATCTTTAATATAAAAGCTATATAATTATAGCAATATAAACATAAAAGATGTTTAATAAAATTTGATACCAATTTTGATCATTTTTTATAAATATAGGAAAATAATAAAAATTCTTTAATCTGATATAGGACATTGCCTAACAAGTGTGGTCCACATGGCTGATAATAATGGGGAATGGTAGGAACGTTCTCTTAAAAGTCATTGCAAAAGCAGTAAATCCCAGAATCACCCAGGCAATAAAGGCCAGGGTCATCTTTTTCAGGGCATAGCCAGTGAAGGACAGAAGAAGAAGAATTACACATATTAGAAAGAAAAATAACAACTTTTTTAGTATTTGTTGGTAGTTTGACTATGTATTAAAAAAAAAAAGAATATACTGGCAGATTGTTAGAATCAGTGAGAATGGCATAGCAGCCAAGGCCATAAAACAGAAGATACAGGCAGTACAAGGGAAAAGAAATTGAACCCACAGGGAGGTTGCAGTCTTAATTCACTTCCAGTACATGCAAGATCAAACCAGGTAGACAAGTGAGATTCCAGAAGACTTACACTATGTTACTAATAAGGTTCTCCTGATCGACAAATTAAACTCTCCACTTTGACACAGAGGATACACCTTTCAGTTCTCATGGAAATATCCTAAACATTTACCGTGCTTTATGCCATGTGGAAAATCTTAGTATCTTTCAAAACTCTGAAAGAAAACGGTCTCAGTCAATGACAGATGCTATAACATACACTATAGACTCGGTGGCCTAACCACAAATAGTTACTTCTCACTGCTCTGAAGGCTGGAAGTCCAAGACCAAGGAGCCAGCCTCCTTCCTGGCTTGCAGACGGCTGCTTCCTCTGTATCCTCTTGTGGTAGAGACAGAGGCCGCAAGCTCTCTGGTCTTTCCTCTTTGGGAGAAATCCCATCAGAAAAACCCTACCCACATGACCTCGTCTAAACCTGATTTACAAGAAAAAAATGTTTTAATGTTTACGTTTTTTGAGAGTGAGAGAGGGGGACAGAGCAACACAGAATCTGAAGCAGGCTCCAGACTCTGAGCTGTCAGCACAGAGCCTGACACTGGGCTTGAACCCACAAACTGGGAGAACATGAACTAAGCTGAAGTCAGACGCTGACTGAACCACCCAGGCACCCCTAAACCTAATAATATCCCAAAGCCCCCACTTCCAAACACCTTTACATTGGGCATTAGGGCCTCAATGTATGAATTTTGGATACTAAGAATCTGTCTATAATAATAACATTTCTAAGTATAATAGAAATAAAATGGCAAAATATTAAAAAATCACCTATACATGGGAAAATGTAAATATTCTCCTTTAAACAGCTCCTGAATGAAAGGTAGTTCAGGCTGGATATGCAGAATATTGAACAAAATATCAATAACAAAAACTGTAAGAATCTATGACATACGCAAACACCACACTCAAAGGAAAATGGATAAAATTTAAATGCATCCATTTAAACACATTAGTAAATATCTGAATCAAAAATTTAGAAAAAGGAAAATTGATCCAAATGAAAGAATACATGGAGTAAAAGGAAAGAGTAAGTAGATAAAAGCAGATATAAACAAGTTAGAAAACAGAAAATTTAGAATGAAAGAATTTATAATAATATTTTTTTGAAAAAACAAAACACACCATCACCTAATCTAGTTCAGGAACGAACAGATGGAGATGCTGTGTGGGGTGAAGGGACGTGGAAAATTGCCAACAACCACATAAAAACTTTTATGTATGAATAACTGTCAAATCTAAAGACATTTAAGAAACAATGTTGAGGGCTTTTTAAAACCCTTTACAATTACATTGAAACCTTATGAAAATGGATACAATCTTGTAAGCTGTAAACAGGACAATTTCCATATATTTCTATAGAAGATAGGGAAAGAGCCAGCTTCTCAAACATCCCAGACCCTGGAAAGGCATCAATTGTGAATTCTACCAAAACCTTCAAGAGCCGATGCTGCCAGTGCCTTCTAAATTGTTCCAGAAAATAGTAAAGCTTCAAAATTTTTAGCCATACTAATAGATCTAAGAAAAAATAGATCTAAGAAAAAAATAGACCTAAGCAAAAAATCATGAATATACTTGCATATACTGGAAAAGAATTTGAAAACTTTCAAAAGAATTTGAAAAGTTTCAAAACACTCAACCATTTCTTTCTTTTTTCTTTTTTCTTCTCTCTGTTCTTTTTCTGTTTTCTTTCTATCATCACTGAACCAATTCTTTTTTAAAAATTTATTTGTTTATTTTGAGAGAAAGAGAGGGAGAGAGAGAATCGCAAACAGGCTCTGAGCTGTTCACACAGAGCCAGACACGGGGCTTAATCTTATGAACTGTGAGGTCATGACCTGAGCCGAAACCAAGCATTGCACATCTCCAGGCATCCCGGCACTCAACCATTTCTTAACATGCTAAATTATCTGTCCATCTCAGCGTTAAACACACTAATGTAGTGAAAACATCAGACATTCACGCTAAATTCAAGAGCAAGATAAACTACCAGTCTCAGCTTTGGTTTAGTGGTACCAGGCTCCAGACAATTTGCAATTACTAAGAGAATAAACCTACATGCATGGAGTTACTAAATTAGGATACACAATTTATTAAACTAATCAGGAATCCATATATAAAACTGGCATTCAGCTAAAGGCTGTAATGAGACATAGGGCCCATTTATAATGGCAATAAAGAGGATAACAGGGTTAAGAAAAAATTGAAAGCAATATGGAAGCTCTAGTCAAGGAGCACAAGAGAGACTTGAAAACACCCAAGGACACACTATGTTCTGTTCTTGACAGATGCCAGCTAAATGACATACATGGCAAATGCACATCAGGTCTCTATAAAGTTATTTATGAAATTCATGTGATTCCAGTAAAATACTACTGGTTGTTTGTTTAAGCTAGCAAATTCCTTAAACGTTTTAGAATTCCATGGAATCACTGAAATAGGAGAGATATAGCACAAAATGGAGGCTAGTTTGGCCAAATATTAAAATAGAACACAAAGTCTTAATAATTAAAACACTGTAGTAATGATGCCAAGAGAGAGAAACCAGCAAAACAGAAGCCTAGAAATAGACCTGCATGCCTCAGGTCACTTTTGTGCAAAATACAGAAAGCATCTCAAAATCAGTGTGGGAAAGATGGAAAAGATGAACTAATAAAAAAAATGGCTGATGACCAGATTCAGAACTCATAGTTGGCTGAATTCTCAATGAATCAAATGTTCAAAAGAAAAAAATGAAAAAAAAATTAAGGAGTAAAATAACTAGAAGAAAACAAGGAATAATTTGTTATAAACCTAGAGTAGAAAAGACCTTTATTTTTTAAAAGAATTTTAATGTTTATTTCTTATTGAGGCAGAGAGAAACAGAACATGAATGGGAGAGGGTCAGAGAGAGAGGAAGACACAGAATCCGAAGCAGGCTCCAGGCTCTGAGCTGTCAGCACAGAGCCTGATGAGAGGCTCAAACCCACAAACCATGAGATCATGACCTGAGCTGAAGTCAGATGCTCAACTAACTGAGCCACCCAGGAACCCCAGAAAAGACCTTTAATCTCTGACAAAATCCACAAGAACTAAAGAAAAATATAAGTAACTTTTAATATTTAAATATTAAAATAAAAAAAAACTTCTAGAGGCAAACAACAATAGTGAAATAACCCATCCTAGCATTATGTAAAGAAACAATGACAAAGATAAATTAATAGAACATTTTGCAAACTACATCAGAGGTAAAATTTAAAGATTCTTCTTAGTGTATCAAAAGCTCCTAGACATTGAAAAGGGAAAGGCCAATAGCCCAAAAGAAAACTGAATAAAGTATATATAGACAGATTTTAAGAAAAAGAAAGGCTAGATGCTTAACCATATTTATATTAAGAGAAATATAGATAAGATACCGAAATTCACACATCTAATCAGCCAAAGTGCAGAAATTAAATAACATTCTAAGGCCACAGAATCAGGGACTCCTCTAAATTGCTGGTAGTAATGCAAATTTCTTTTAAAGCAGTATTTTAAAAGTGTTTATTTATTTTTGAGAGAGAGAGAGAGAGAGAGAGAGAGAGAGAGAGAGAGAGAGAGAGAGAGAGCACCAGCTTGCATGCAAGCAAATGGGGGAGGGGCAGAGAAACCCAAGACCCAAAGCAGGCTCCAGGCTCTGAGCTGTCAGCACAGAGCCTGCCATGGGACTTGAACTCATGAACGATGAGATCATGACCTGAGCCAAAGTCGGATGCTCAACAGACTGACCCATGATGCAGGTGCTCAGCAATGCAAATTCTTACATACCTGTTGGAGGACAATCTGGAAATACCCATCAATAGTAAAACAAATGCACATTTTACACATGGGAAACTACATTTTCAAAGCAATTTTCTCAGCCCTGTTGCTAACAGCAAACAAAACAAAACAAACCAAACAAACAACCCCCCTGGAAATAACTTAATGTTCACCCTTAGTGGACAAGTTAAATAAATCATGGTGCATTCCATATAATAGAAATGGTTGAAAAGAAAAATGGGAAATCTCTTTTAGAGACTGAAATGCAAATCACTTCTGGAGATATTAAGTAAAGATGCAAGAAACCGAAGCTGTATATCGTATGCTATCCTCTGATGGGTGACGGGGAAGAAGGAAAAATAAGAGTACGTTTGAATTTGTTTCTAAGTCCAGAAATAAATGTCAGAAGGACAAACGAGGTAGAATTGTGATGACTCCCTGAACAGACTGCCCAGGTGTTAATAGGGGTGAGAAGGAGACAGTCACTTAGATGTGTAAATCACATAAATGTATTATTTATTCAATAAAACTAGAGAAAACCAAATATAGTCATGTATATGTGATAAATGTTATAACTGAGGTAGAGCAAATTGGAATAATCCATTAGCTCAGTTAGTCCAGCTGGTAGGAAAGTTTGCAGAAATGAAATCTAATGGTATTGCAATTTGTTCTACAATGTTTCTAGAGATCCACCAGGAAAACAGGGTGATGGAGGTGGAAATCCTGGTGGATCCTTGTGAGTCAGTGGCCCTCACTTCATCCATAATGAAGAAGTAGAAAATCTACTAGGCTTTAGAAATATAGCTTTTATCAGTGCATTTTTTTTATTCTTGCGAGGTGAATACCAAAATATGACAAGATTTAGAAAAAAAGTTAGATCTCTATTTACATAAAAATTATAGTGGCAGTGCATCAATGTCCAGATTTTTTCTATAAAATTAACAAAGTGTTCACTCATTATGATGAAACATGCTGAGTTTCCCTCCACGCCATGTGTGTAATAAATTGAAGGCTGGACCATCTTTATTTTCTCTTTGGGTCCCCTTTGTGAAGATTGGCAGGGATTTGACAAATGATGGAGTCTGTTCCAAAGCGTTTTCCACTTCTCACTTCTCACTCTCTGTCAAATTACACACATAACACCCCACCGAAGCTCACCATGCTCTCTCTGAAGCCTTTCTCCCACTCTCCCTATGTCTGCACACGCCCACTGTTATGGTCTCTGGTACCTCAACACCCCAAGACCCATCTCTCATTTTTCTCATCCAGGTTCATCATTTCTGAATGCATTTCTCTTTTGCACATTGCCTCATTCTTCAGTTTGAGGACACTGTCATAGGAAATCATAAGGAAGTTTAAAGAAGTTACTAAGCTTATGTATTTTTTTTTTGAGAAATCTAGAGACTTACTGAGGCACATTCTGAATTCTTTCCCAAGACACATTTTCTTCGTTTTGGACTGCCATAAAGCCTCAGACACTTGGCTCTACTTCTTGGAGATGTATTATAATTCAGGTAGACATGGAGCTAAAAATTCCCTTTGTACTTCTTATCTAGAATTTTTATTTTTTTAAACAAGTAAATTAACAATATCAAGACTGTCTGGGTAATTTCTGTGCTATTTAAGAGAACAGATTGTTTTCAAGCATTGGTAGGCAGTGTAGAAGAATCTATTTACATTTAAATTATTTGCTAATTACAAATCATTATTAGCTATTAACTAAGAAGAGTCACTTAAAGACAACTACTAGGCAACACTTTGTTAAATCTGTTCCAGTGATGAGGACTTGGAGAACAGTAAAATTGAGGTTAAAAATAGTTTAATATCCATATCTCTTCGTCAATTCAGATATACCTCCCCTTGTCTCCAGGCCAAATGCCTGTGGTTTTATTGGACCTGAAATATCTCAGGACAAAATAAGGCATACAAGAGGAAGGCTGATAAATTGTCTGAAGTCAAGAAACCATACCCTTCAAGGTTACTCCCCAACTAGACTCTTCCTCTGAATTTTTTAAAGCCTATAATCAAGGAGTAGCACAGCACAATCCCAGCAAAGACAGCTGCGGGGGAAGCAGGAATAAACATTTGTTTTCACTTTGAAAATGAGCCTGTTGCCAACAGGTTTTGGGCTCCCACACAAGCCTTTGCAGAATTACACGGAGATTTCAGAACAGAAGGGAAACAACGGCCACAATTACCTTTGATTCAGCGCATCACTTTTCAAGTCTGGACAGATAGACGTCAAAATCGATGCCCTCCTCGCCAACCATAGAGGTCAACTTAATGAAGGAAGGAGAGCTTTGCTTCGGTCCCTGCAGGGCGGTACAGGGGCAGTGCAAGCCCAGGCGACCTCCGTGGACTACTGCAGTATTTTGGGCTCCATGTCATGGAAGAAACATACAGCTGGAGTAGGAAGATTCTGATTTGAACATCCTCAATCCCTCCTGTGGCATGAATCACGCTGACCTTACAGAACTGGTGGAGATCTGTGAGAGCTAATTCTTTAAGGCTTGCAAACAGGCATTACTCTCCAGAAGCAGGTGGTATCGTTACTTCCTGCTGGTGGACACTCCTAAACGTCTAGACTAAGCATGACAGGACTTAGAAATGATATTCCCAAGTGGTTGTATATGGCATAAAGACATGACAAGATAGTCCTTGGCAAGAGAAGGCATAGGTGTTACATGAATCCACGTTACATGAAAACTGTAAAACTGTGTGTGGAACATAAGAGACAGCATTTGCTCCCACATATTTATATAAACTAGGGCGGAGTGAGAGAATAGAAGGACCTCATAGAGGTCGGCGATTTCCTGTGTTTAGTTTCCATGTAGTGGTGGCTTCACAGGTTTACAATAGGTTATTAAAACAATCAAACAAATAGCACATGCATGGTCCAACAAAAACCTGTTGTAAATGAAGAATTGGGATTCATCCAAATCTGTTTCCTGACAGGTCCTTAAAATATGTCAGCAAATTAAAGAAGGCATTTTTTACTCTTACCAAGTAACTTTCAACTGAGCTCAATAAAGTCATTAGTGTCTGTCAACTGTCAATAAGGTATTTGAATTCCTTGAGCTGTCTCATTCTCCTACCAGTTCCCATACTTCTCTTTGTTCCCCTCATAGACCAACAGTTGTAATAAGTGAACAAATATAAGGCCTTAACAGCAGCACAATGAGCAGAAACCTGCTTATGGAATGTTCCGTGTTGGGTCTGAAGGCATTGCTCCCTATTTGGTTCTTCACTCTGAAAACTAACACACTCTGTGAATTCATTAATTTGATCAAGAAGAATTCTTTACAAGGGTAATGAGTTAGGCTGGTAGTTTTAAGCAATTTAGCAAAACAGCCTCTTAAATGACCAAATTAAAAAAAAAAATATATATATATATCAATGCATCCTGTTAACAGACTGTATATTGTATTATTTTAGCCTACTGGTGATTAGCCACCAAATAGTATCAGCATGTATTCACGTGTCTCCAACATGAACACTGTTGTTTTGTAAGAATAGCAGGAGAGAAAAGTATTCTTTATTACCCAACAGAATTCTCATAGCCTCTCTAGATGGATTCTCTTTGGCTTTTTCAACTTCCTGGTTCAGGACCCATATTCAAGACTTATATGAGCTTCCTTGTTCCTCCTTTTTGCTTCAGATTATCTGGGATTAATGACATGTCCCTCAAAATAATTGGGAATCTGGCTCAATTCAAGAGGTGGTAAGATGATTCTGATTTGGGTCATTTATGTCAAACATTCATGCAAATTCTAAGGCCTGCTCTGATATTAACTTTTATATTTCTTTACAACATATAATGCTAGTCTCATTTTAATGAGTGGCTGAAATGATAACAGACAATTTTTAGGTCACTGCCCTTTTGAAATATTGCAGAATGGGTCCTGAGAGCTAGGAAGAAACATCAAAACAAAAGAAATACGACTCTGGTTGTCTGTACTATCACTGAGTAGAAGAGAGAGACACATTCCATGACTGTTTGCCTATGCCCCAGCCATGACTGAAAGTTGGTTCTAGAATATTCAGCCGAGCTGCCAAGCCTAGTGGCTGGCTGAGCTGAGACATTAAAAATGCCCTGCCAACGGTTTTCTGGAAAAAGAGGAAACAATAAATGCTTACGGTATTTCTTTCTTGGAGCTTTGCAATGTGTGCACTCATGGAAGGTTCTGAGAAATCTGGTGTAAAGCAACCTGCCAAATTCAAACCAAGAAGATTGTTGCATCACTATATTGTTCACCTGTAAGTAATATAATGCTGTATGTTAACTCTACTTCAATAAAAAAGAATGGACTTGCAATCAGCAAAATGAGCATATTACATAAATACATGACAAAATACATCAGAAGAAATAGCCCAAGAGTCTAATATGGCTCTGGGATGGGGGAATCGACAGGTAATACAGAGATCTGACTTTATTGTAGCTGTTGTTGTAAGCCTTTTAACTTTTGTTTATTTTTATTTTTACTTGTAAAAACATGTTTATTTTTGAGAGAGAGAGAGTGAGTGAGCAGAGCATGTGTGCATAAATGGGGAGGGGCAGGGAGAGAGAGAGAGAGGGAGAGGGAGGTAGAGGATGCAAAGCTAGCTCTGTGCTGTCAGCACAGAGCCCTATGTGGGGCTCAAACCCACAAACTGTGAGATCATGACTCGAGCTAAAGTCAAATGCTCAACTGACTGCGCCATACAGGCACCCCTTTTTCCTTCCTTCCTTCTTTCCTTCCTTCCTTTCTAATATAATTTATTGTCAAGTTGGCTAACATACAATGTATACAGTGCTCTTGGCTTCCAGAGTAGATTCCCATGATTCATCACTTACACACCCAGTGCTCATCCCAACAAGTGCCCTTCTCAATGCCCATCACCCATTTCCCCTTCTCCCCCACCTCCCCACCATCAACCCTCAGTTTGTTCTCTGTATTTAAGAGTCTCTTATGGTTTGCCTATCTGCACTTGTAATACTCACTTTTATAAAACACATTTTGAATATAAATGAAATTATTAAAAAAAAAAACAGTGATTACCTACGTTTTCTCACAGGACTAAAATACTTTGTGACCTGAGAGTGCTAATAATGTGCTTGAGCTGAGTCATTTTTAGGAACTTCAACTCTAAGATTGGTGCTCATGATGCAGCCAAAGTGGCTAGGACCAGCCCTCAAGTCCCTGGCAGTGCCAGGCTGGAGCCGAAGCATCCTGGGTGCCCCCAAGGGTCACGGCTACACTGTTTGCTAACCACATCTTCTTGTCATAATGATAAGGAAGGGTTATTCTCCATTTGCTTCTTCTCTTGAAATTATTTAATTTACATAAGATACATTTATTAACCATAAATCAATGATACTGAAGCATGAGTGAATATCTTGTTTTATTTTTTATTTTATTGTTTTAAGTATTTATTAATTTTTTAATGTTTTATTTATTTTTGAGAGAGAGAGAGAAACAGCATGAGCAGGGGAGAGTCAGAGAGAGAGGGAGACACAGAACCTGAAGACAGGCTCCAGGCTCGGAGCTGTCAGCACAGACACGGGGCTTGAACCCACGAACTGCAAGATCATGACTTGAGCTGAAGCCAGATGCTCAACTGACTGAGCCACCCAGGTGCCCCAATCTTTATTTATTTTTAAGAGCAGGGGAGGGGCAGGGAGACAGAGAGAGGGAGAGAGAGAGAATCCTAAACAGGCTCTGCACTGTCAGCACAGAGCCATCCCCATGTGGGGCTCAATCCCCCAAACTGTGAGACCATGACCTGAGCTGAAATCAGGAGTCAGACACTTAACCAAGTGAGCCACCAGGGTCATCCATTCTTGTTTTAAATACATATTCTCCCAAAACGCTTTTATCTCCAATATAGTGAATTTATAATTAAAGGGGCTGCCAAATTGGTCAAGGTGATTTGAATAGTTACAGATCACAATAAAAATAATGCTGCTTTTTTCCTTTAAAAACAGAAACCAGGGGTGCCTGGGCGGCTCAGTGGGGCTTCAGACCCTCGACTTTGGCACAGGTCATGATTATGGGTTTTGTGTTTGAGTTTTCCGTGGGGATCTGCACTGACAGCATGGAGTCTGCTCAGGATTCTCTTTCTGCACCTCCCCTGTGCTCACTCTTTCTCTCAAAAATAAATAAGCATTAAAAAAAACAAAAAAGAAGACTGCTTTATTTTATTTGATCCATAATTTTTCTAAACATTTTTGGAATATAATCCTAGTTTGAGAAACACCTATCAAATAGATGAACGTACCTTTTGTTCAAATGCATTTTGGGAAATACTGGTTTACACATGGACAATTTATATCCATTCCTGTGATAACGAGGCCATGAGAGGAAGCAGCTCTTATGAGGAAATGAACGGACGAAGGCCAGGAAGAACAGGACAAATGACCTTCAGGGGCTGCTAGTAAGACACTTGATTGCCTACACAGGCCCATCAGTTTTGCTGAAGAACAAACAAAGTGTTTTAGACTCGGAAAATCAGCATCTGACAATGAGTAACACAATATTAAGAAATTACCAAAACTGTAAGATTCAATAAATAAAGCAGAATTTTTTAAAAATATGAAATGCTATTCTTTATTCTTCCAGAAAGTTGACCTAAGAATATCTTTGGAGAGTCGATTCAGAGAGAAGCGTTTCTGTCTTCTTCCTTCTGACTCTTCAATGTGTGCCATGTACCTGCAGAGACGGTTCTATTTTGTGCCCCCCTCACCACCACCATGTTCTGAGGGTTTCAAACAGCCCCCCTGCTCTTGTCTGACTTCCCTCCGCTCGGAGTGAGTCCAGTCTGGCCCCAGGAGGAAGGAGCGCCTGGGAGAATGTGGAGCACTCCATTGCGTGCACTCTCAGGGAACCTTGAATGTAAGCCTTTGGGGAGAATGCTAACACGGAGGATGATGGTTAGGATAGTTCCTTGAGGGACTGCTTCCTTCCAAAGCAGAGATTTCATGTCCAGGCTCTTCTTGGAATTTGGGGGGTGGCGGGAGGAGAGAGAAACTGAAGGGAAAGTGTGTTGTGTCAATGCTGTAAATAATGTTACAGATGGGGATCTATAGTCACAAACAATATGCCAAATAACAATTGCCTATTTACTATTTTGCCAAAGATTTATTTTCTTAAAGTACAAGTACTGGAGGGGAGGAGTTAAGAAGGTGGGAGGCCAGAGAAGGGAAGTGGGAGGGAGGAGGGGAGGAAGAGGGGGGCACAGTTTCTCTTTATTAATTTAGAGCAATCACTTTCAATGAGAAAAGCATTGAAATTCTGACTCGGGGAGGGAACCCTGAGAAGATTATCCTTCCTGGAAGCAAAGCTTTGATGTATTTATAGTAATTGTTTTTGAGTTTATTTATTTTGAGAGAGATAGACACAGGCTAGTTGGGGAGGGGCAGGGAGAGAGGGAGACACAAAATCCCAAGCAGGCTCTGCACTGGCATTGCAGAGCCTGGCTTGGGGCTTGAGCCCAGGAAACCGTAAGGTCATGACCCGAGCCAAAACCAAGAGTTGGACGCTTACCTCCTGCCCCAAAGCTTTGATGTGTTTAATAACAAAAGGACAGTGTCAGCTGCAGAACTGAAAATTATCTGAATGTCTATTGCAAGGAATAATTTCCCTACAATCTTTCTGACATGAAAAGGTTCTCTGTCCCACATCAAGCTAGCAAACAAACATCAATATACATTATTATATTATATATTATATTATTACATAATAATATCTAATAAAGTGTGTATAATATATTTAAAATGTGTTTATATAGGCAGAGTGCTATATGTCTCATAAAATATTCTAATAATAAACTAATAGCTATAACAAACATATATATATATATATATATACATAGTTCTATATATAGTCTTCACTTAGTGAAGACAGCATCAAGAGAAGGTAAATACACAGGTGAAAAACAGACGATAATATATAATCATACTTATCATACGAATGCATAGACTTCCCCTCAACTCCTGCAGTCCTGATAATTTTGCTCTAGTTACCTCTTCAAAGCAAGCATTCAACATATCATAGCTCAATTTCCCCTTTTACCAAAGCTTTTTCACTTGCATACCTCTTTGATTATATTATTTGAAAATTACAAAGAAAAACTTTGTTCCCTGGGGCACCTGACTGGCTCAGTTGATAGAGCTTAGGCCTCTTGATCTCAGAGTTGTGAGTTTAAGCCTCACATTGGGCATGGAGCCTACTTAAAATTTTTGTTTTAATTAATTCACTTAAAAACAAAACAAAACAAAACTTTGTACCCTGAAACATGGTGATTTCTCGAGCTAATAAGAATGACTTGGCTAAATTACCCTAGGATTTAAGGAGTCCACTGAGCATTCCCATAAGGGCATCTCCTCTTTGTTCTGCCAAAGGTGGCGGAAACAGCATCTGGAATCCTTGAGACTCTGTGCTCCTTTAAAAGCAACAATGCTCACTGCAGCCAAAAGTTGTGGCTAGTGTGCATCTTAGCAAGTGGCCAGACTATGTCTCTTCTAAGATATTTGGCCAATTTTAGCTTGAAGCTAAACACACATGTAGCTGCAGGTCATGATCCTCTACATATTCTTCATCCAAATAGTATCTAGCAATAGTCTTCTGAAAACATAGCCTGGAAATGACAATCACTGCTAAATGCCCTTCCAGAAACGAGTCTTCTTTCTTTCTGTCACCTTACTGGGAATTTTCTGGTCAAATATGGACCTCTTCTTACTAGGTAGGTATCAATTATTTAGTGGTTAAGCACCTATCCTGAAGAGTACTTGGGTTCAAGACACGACTTCTTCACATAATTTATGGGAGAGCTTTGGACAGTGATTGTTTCCTCCCCAAACTTATTTCTCCTCTGTTATACATGGATAAAAGTATTACCTACTGTATGAGAATTAGGGAAATGAAAACTCATTGGAAGTATTGAGCACCTTATGGTGAACAGAAAATGATAATCAAAAATAAGTTGTAATTGTGATCTAAACTGGATGTGGAGAAAATGGGATGAGTGTACTGGCAGAAGTGGACTGATTTTACGTCCCCACATTGAGCTGGGTCCAGTTCTGTACCTTTAAGGCCAGAAGATCCTGTAAAAGAAAGGAGGCAAAGAGGAGCAGCTCAGAACTGTTCTGTACTGAAGGATGATAAATGCTTCATCTCTATTATTTATACACAGTAATAGGGATGTCAGTGACTTACTTGGGACTGTTCAGTCATTATTAGTTTCATGTATAAATTGGGCATAATATAATTTGCACATTGTTGACCTAAGAAGTCATATAAATGCTGTTCTTATTGTGAATCTTTTCACTGGTTCTGACATAAATGAAATGAAAACTAGGAACTTTAACCACGAAGATTGGTGTTTTTTCAAACTGCACTGAAAAGCCATTCCCATTACTCTAGAGAATAAAGCCATTCCTTTCTTAGTACTTTGCCAGCCCCTGGACACACACAAAAGACCATTATGACACTTGTGTTATCTATAGTATTTTTCACTTACAGCTCAGTCCATGAAAAGTTTCCATAATATGCTTTGTAATGCTTAATTGGGTGTTTCAAAGAAATAGGTTATTTCAGGCTTAATTCATCTTAGCCTGACTGTCATATGTTTCTTTCTATCTGGAAAGAAACCACAGAGTTTATGACAATAAAAACAAGCAAACAAAACAAGAATTAAACTGCCATGAAAACTGAACACTGTATTCCTAATTCTTTGATTATATCAACAATAAGGGGCGCCTGGGTGGCTCAGTCGGTTGATTGTCCGGCTTAGGTTTGTGGGTTTGAGCCCTGCATCAGGCTCTGTGCTGGAGAGCCTGGAGTTTGTCTTTGGATTCTGTGTCTCACTCTCTCTGACACTCGCCTGCTCATGCTGTCTTTCTCTCTCAACAACAACAACAACTACCCCCCCCCACAAATAATAAATGCCTGGGCTTCCTTCTGACAGGTCAGCTGTGGGCATACATTAGATGTGCAAGCATCTCCATGTCAGTCTGATGGGCTAGGAAGGCAAAACTCAGGACTCTGCTTTCAGCAAGCCAAAATGCTGTCTTGTGCAATCTAATCTAGTTCTAGAAATCAAATCCTATGTATGCGTTTGACCACCGTGGAATTCTATGACTTCGTAACTATGTTCTCGCTTTTCACTTTGAGACCTGAAGAATAGTTCACAATTAAACAACGGGCTTTCTGAAAAGGACTTTCTCCCAGCTTTTCCTTCGTGCCCAGTGTGTGTGAGATGGCAGCTGCTCCTGACTCACTGCCTGTACCTCCTGGGATCTGGGCACGGAGAGTGCCAGGACTGTAGGGAATGGACCAAAGCCACTGAGGTCACTGCATAAACAGACTGTGCTCAAAAGGAAATCTGAAGAGATCCCAGGAAATGTGAAACCCACTGTGGCTCTGCCGAGGGAAAAGACGCCCCGACTCCCTAATTCTCTCTTGCTTAATCCATGGAAAAAGATTCAACCAGACAAGTTGCTGAGTTTAA